>NW_028319153.1:340000-610000 GCF_062004578.1 Staurois parvus | reverse complement strand
CAATGATGGGACACTATTCCTCCCACTGACAGCAATGATGGGACACTATTCCTCCCACTGACAGCAATGATGGGGCACTATTCCTTCCACTGATACCAATGATGGGGCACTATTCCTCCCACTGATACCAATGTTGGGGCACTATTCCTCCAACTGACACCAATGATGAGGCACTATTCCTCCCACTGACACCAATGATGGGACACTATTCCTCCCACTGATACCAATGATGGGGCACTATTCCTCCCACTGAAACCAATGATGGGTCACTATTCCTCCCACTGATACCAATGATGGGGCACTATTCCCCCCACTCACACCAATGAAAATGGAAAGAAAGAAAGAAAGAAAGAAAGAAAGAAAGAAAGAAGGAGAAAAGATACAAGACTGCGGGGCAGACACAGGAGGAGAGGGTGGGAGGAAGGGCAGAACCAGCTTTCTCTCTTCTCTCCAGTCTGTGGTGGGGGGAATTGTCAGCACTGGGGACAGTCTACCTGACAGATCCTCTGCAGCAGCTGCAGGGAGGAGGGAACCCTGCAACAGCACTGCAGGGGATGGGGGGGGGGGCAAGGCAGCATACGGGAGCCCAGGGCAGCAAGAGATGGATAGGAGGGGCGGCTAGTCGGCACATAGAGGAACCGGACTGTGCATTTGTCTCCTGCCTCTGTGTTTTCTTCCTCTTCTGAAGGGAGAGGCAAATTCTCTCCTTGCAGGAGATGAAGCTAAAGAAAGAAAGAACAGCAAGATCAAGGAAAGAAAGACAGAAAGAAAGAAAGAAAGAAAGAAAGAAAAAAAAAGAAAGAAAGGAGAGAAAGAAAGAAAGAAAGAAAGAAAGAAAGAAAGAAAGAAAGAAAAAAAAAGAAAGAAAGGAGAGAAAGAAAGAAAGAAAAAAAAAAGAAAGAGAAGGAGAGAGAGAAAGAAATAAAATGGTAATTTTATTGGTAATAAAATGTTTTAAAGTTTTACGCACTATGTGGAGTTTTTTTATTTATGAGGTACATTGGTGGTGAGAGGTGAACTCTGAACGAGATGATAACAGCTTTAATCCATCAAGTTGATCTTCAGTGTCCACTGTGGGACCAAAAGTTCATAATAATATGTGAGGTCACACTGCTGGAGGTGAGCAGACATCTGGTGGTGGAATTGGGCACTTTTGTGTTTGAAGCACTTGGTGATCACAGGAGGAAGGGAACACCACAAAGAAAACAAGTGTTTGGACTTTTTATTATTATGTTTTTATTTTTATTATTATTTTTCCTTAACACACTTGGATTCAGGTTCATGATATGTAGCACTCGCCTGTTTTCACTATATGATTGATTTTGCCTTATTATGTGTTATAGCAGTTACTTAATACTTTATGCTATATTATATTTTTTATTATTATATTATATTTTTTCATGTTCACTAGGAGTTAGGTTTGTCTTTGATTCATAGAAGCGAGCAAGATTTTATTTTAACCCCTTCACACCTAAGTAAAACAAATCTTAATGCCTAAGCACAATTTTGCAACATTGACATGTGCCAGTAAAACCGTACATCCAGGGGTGGACTGACAACAAATGGGGCCCCCGGACAATAGGGGATCATGGGGCCCCTGTGTCCTTGCCTAAACTCAAAAAAGCTTATGAAAAAGGTACCAGGGGAATCTCATGGGTCCCCCTACTGACCCCGGGCCCTCGGGCAGTGCCCAAGTTTCCAAACAGTCTGTCTGCCCCTGCATACATCACAACTACTTTGTACGTCCAGGTGGATTATACCGCTTTTTTTTCAGGACACAATCGGGCTTTTATTTGGTGGTAAATGGAAATGGATATCTCCTGATTTTTTTTTATTATTATTAAAGGAAACTGACCCAAAATAGTAAAAAAAAAATGCTTTTTTATTTAAATGTGTGCTTCTTGTTACTACCATAACCTACCACCAAAGAACAACCCAAAATACATTTTCCAGCTCTTGACGATCGCAGTGATACCATATATGTGTATGTTACTTGTTGTTTGTACCCGGAGTAGGGCCCAGAACAATAGGGCGCATTTTGTTTTGTTTTGTTTTTACCTAAAACACACTGACACTAACTGACACTGATACCAATTAAAAAAAACAACAACAAAAAACGTGACCTTTGACCCAAACACTTATCCTGGCACTGAACTAGATCAAACCTTGATCTAGGTACTTTTTCTTTATTTTTTAATATTTATTTATTTATTTATTTTTAACAAAATTTTTTTTTTCTCTATGCCAGGAGTTATGCATCGTTAGTGGGTTAATTGGTCGACTGTTTTTTGGGGTTTTGGCACATTTTTTTATCGGTAAAGTGGGAAAAAACTTGACCGATTTTGTCGATCGGTTGATTTTCCCGGCAATGATGGGCAATTCGGCCGATTGTTTTACCGATAAAAAATCTGCACATGAGCTGTGACCTGCAAGAAGAAGAAAAAGAAGAAGAAAAGAAGAATTCCAGTCCGCTATTATATTTTACATTAATAAAGTATTGCGGTTGCAACAATGTATCTATTTGTATCTGAATAAAAACAAAGATAGATACATTGTTGCAACTGCAAGACTTTGTCATGTCAAATATAATAGCGGAGCTCTCTGCAAGGGACAGAAGTAATTAAATGCCGGCCATAGATGGGACGAAAATCGGACGATTTTTTTTACCGTTGGTGGTAACGTCGGCCTATTGAACGACCGATTTTTCGTTTTTTTTTTTTAAACGGCTGGTTTTCGACCCCTCTATGGCCTGCATTAGAGAGATACAATGTATCTCTCTCCTCCATTCATAGAGAAGAAAAAAAACATGGGGGGCGGGCTGTACAGTGACTGATCGCTGTGATAGCCAGTCAGAGGCTACCACAGCGGTCATGTGACCCGGAATCTGGTGTCCCGATCGTTAGAATGGGACCCGGAGCTCTCAGTGACACCCCAGTCTTTGCGCTGTGCGACACGCTCCCAACAGAAAGACAGGTACGCAAATATGCGGCCCCATGGAAAACAGCCCAGTTCTGTGAGGTGGCATATTTGTGTGGCTCGAAGGCAGAGGCGTCCCTAGGGTAGGTGTCACCCGGTGCGGTAACAATTGGTGACACCCCCTCCGACGATCCCCACAGAATGGATCGGATCTGCTGATTGAGCATAATGGATCGGATCCCCGCAGGATCCGATCCATCCTGTGGGGATCGCCGGCGTTCTTTACAACTTACCTTTCCTTAGAGCGGGTCTGGGACAACTGCGCATGTCCCGGTTTCAGGCACGATCAATCGATGATAGCAGTAGTTCTATCATCGTTTGATCATGCCTGGAACTGGGACATGCGCAGTTGCTTCAGGGGGACATATCTACATGGGAGAAACATCTTGCCGATACACCGGTGTCACCCCGCAGGATCGTCCGCATGCAACCTATACGGGGTGACACCGGACCCGCTCCAAGAAAAGGTAAGTTATAAAGAAAGCTGACGATCCCCGCAGGATGGATCCGATCCATCCTGCGGGGATCGTCAGCTTGCTTTACAACTTAACTTTTCGTGGCGCGGGTCCGGTGTCACCCTGTATGGTCGGTGTCACCTGGTGCGGACCGCACTCCCCGCACCTGCCTAGGGATTCCACTGTATAAGCCAGTACAGTTGGCAAGTACTATGGGGCAGCTGCTTTGGTGCCCCACAACAATGACTGGGCCCAGGGCAGCTGCCCCTTTTGCCCCTCCTCAAAGACGGCCCTGTCCCTCACGGCACCTGCCTCGGGACGCCACTGCTCGAAGGGGTTAATTTTATTTTATATTTTAATAATGATATATAAAGCCATCCACAACACTGCCCCAATTTACATATCCAATCCTATCTCTAAATATCACCGGAACCGTACACTCTGCTCCTCGCAAGACCTCCTACTCTCTAACTTCCTTATCTATTCCTCCCATGCTTGTCTCCAAGATGGGCGTCACCCATCCTCTGGAACTCCCTACCCCAATCTATCAGACTATCACCCACTCTACTTACCTTTAGGCGATCATTGAAAACCTCTCTCTTCAGGGAAGCCCAGCCTGCCCTCTGCTAATTCTGGAATCCTCTACGCTTCCAACCAGTCCATCCCCCACAGTTACTACCTACTGTACCACTCACCCCTCCCTCCTAGATTGTAAGCTCCCAGGATCAGGGCCCTCGAACCCCTCGTGTATTGAACTGTATTGTTACTTTATTGTCTCCCACTAAATTGTAAAGCGCTGAGCAAACTGTTGGCGCTATATAAATCCTGTAAATTAATAATAATTATTATTTAGGAATTAGGATTGGTTTTACTCTCCTTCACTAAAGGGTTAAGGACAGCCTGGCAAAATGTTTTGAACAGGGGCAGACTGACCATTTGGAAACTCCGGCACTGCCCGATGGCCCAGGGTCAGTAGGGGGCCCCATGAGATGCCCCTGGTACCTTTTTCATAGGCTTTTTTGAGTTTGGGCAAGGACACAGGGGCCCCATGATCCCCTTTTGCCCGGGGGCCCCATGAGGTGTCAGTCCACCCCTGGTTTGGAAAGTAGCCTACAGGCCCAACTGACGGCAGAAAAGGCAATTATGAAATATTTGTAGGCAACATTTTATATTTATCTAGCTAAAAGAGAAAAAGAAAGGAAAGATACATTTATTGTTTTGTTTTTTGATAACGACTGTCCAGTATATGTTTTAATCCCGAGCCTAATGAATATAGAAAGAGATTATAAATGAAAAACCTGCCGTTTAACGAAGTTTTATTGTAGAATGCAGAAAGTTTGATTGTACGAGCCTGCCGATCACACGCTGTACATTATACGTTTCATCATGGCGCGACTTATAATTAAACTGTTTACAATAAATATTCTGACGGCAATTTTTGCCGCCAAGAGGTTTAAATGAAATCGAATTAATAACATTTTTAATTATGCCCAAAGCAGTCGACAATTTTCAGATTTGTTAGCGGAGCAAAAGTAGATTTTACCACCTGGGAAATTAGCAGAAGATACTGATTACGGCAGATTCATCTTGAAAAATATCCTCACTTTTTTTTTTAAAGGGAACCTGTACTGAAAGACATAGGGAGGCTGCCTGTACTGACCTCCTCCTGCAAATGCTGATAGCTTGGCTGTCCCCTGACCAGGGGTGGACTGACCATTTGGAAACTCGGGCACTGCCCGAGGGCCCAGGGGTCAGTAGGGGGTCCCATGAGATGCCCCTGGTACCTTTTTCATAGGCTTTTTTGAGTTTGGGCAAGGACACAGAGGCCCCATGATCCCCTATTGCCCGGGGGCCCCATGAGTTGTCATCCGCCCCTGCCCCTGGCTTTGAGACAATGATGTAAATCAGGTCAAGTCAGAATGAAATCAGAGCTTCTTATTTGAAAGGATTATTACCTTTCATGGTGACAGCCAGGGACAGGGCTGTCTTTAAGGAGGGGCAAAAGGGGCAGCTGCCCTGGGCCCAGTCATTGTTGTGGGGCACCAAATGTTTTATTTTTAGGTTCCCCGCTGACAGCTGAATGTAAACGAAAGAATTTCCGGCGATTCAAATTTTAGATTTTTAGGTTCCCCGTTGACAGCTGAATGTAAACAAAATAATTGCTGGTGATTCCAATTTTAGATTTTTAGGTTCCCCGCTGATAGCTGAATGTAAACAAAATAATTGTCATTGAGACAGCGTGGAATGAATGGCGGCTCTGCGTGTCTCACGGGAACTGATGCACCTGCAACCAGAACGCACAGCGCAGGCGAGTGTGAACCTAGCCGTAATGCTTTATTTTGCGCACTTTATATATCTCCAATGCGCTCAGCTATAATTGGGTAAATCTGTGTCAGGTAATTAGGCCGGGGACTTGAATCTGGACTAATATATTCTCTTTTTAATTCTGAGATTCTGAGGTCGAAAACAATTTAATATCCTGGAATATGTCATCACATTTCAGCGATCGGACCTGGAAAACGTTCCCCGTGAACGGGGCGGGTCGCTCTGAAATGTCGCCGTCAAATCGGTAAAGGAGTCGGTGTGCTTTAGGAAATAAGATTTCCATTCTTGGACATGTGATTTTTTTTTTTATTTAATGTCCGACCTTCCCACCGCTATGATCTAATAATTCAGATTATGTTTCCAGGATTTGGCGGTTCTCACGTAAAACACAAATTCCCATCAGCCAATGCAAACCCTTCCTGGATGACAGCCATCTTCCATAAACAATTGCCATGATTTTTTAATTTTAGAAAAAGCTGCTTTTCACCATTCTTCATCTTTTTTTTTTTTTTTTCTTACATCATTTGTTGCTGATCATCTGAGGCCTCTTTGCAGCCACTTCATGTCATGTGCACTCCAGTGATGGCTGCATGACATTCCTCAGGACCGGTTTCCTTGATGCACCATGCAGTGGCAACGCAGGAGACCAACTGGAAAACAGGGACAGCGTTGTCTACCTATCATGGGAAGTGCCTGAATATCATCTTCATGGCAGGATCACCGGGGATTCTTTTAATGAAGGCTGCAGATTTAACAAGACTGAGGTGATTGGAACACCTGAATCCAATGATTTGGAGGGCTGGCCCAATACTTTTGGCAATATAGTTTATGTACACACAATGGTAAGTCGCCGATAAGACAAAGTAAGGTACTCAGAGGAGGGGGTTGGGAGTAATATTGCCTCGGACACAGGGTAGACCTCTTTTACAGGCAGCAGGCTCTGCCACCCCTTCATTGGCTGTTATGTTACTGCACAGCATCATTGGTTTCTAGGACGCAGGCGGCTGGGCCTCACAGCTTCATTGGCTGTTATGTTTCTGCACAGCATCATTGGTTGCTAGGAAGCAGGCAGCTGGGCCTCACAGCTTCATTGGCTTTTATGTTACTGCGCAGCATAATTGGTTGCTAGGACGCAGGCGGCTGGGCCTCAAAGCTTCATTGGCTGTTATGTTACTGCGCAGCACCATTGGTTGCTAGGACACAGGCGGCTGGGCCTCAAAGCTTCATTGGCTATTACAGTTGCAAGAAAAAGTATGTGAACCCCTTGGGATTATGTGGAGTTTTGCATGAATTGGGCATAAAATGTGCTCTGAACGTCATCTAAGTCACAACAATAGAAGAACACAGTCTGCTGAACATAATACTACACAAACATTAGATGTTGCCATGGTTTAATTTCACATAACATGTAAACATTCACAGTGCAGGGAGGAAAAAGTATGTGAACCTTTGGACTTAATAACTGGTTGACCCTCCTTTGGCAGCAATAACCTCAACCAAACGTTTCCTGTAGTTGCAGATCAGACCTGCACAACGATCTGGAGTAATTTTGGACCACTTCTGTTCACTGTCCTCTTCACAAAACTGTTTTAGTGTAGCAATATTCTTGGGATGTCTGGTGTGATTCGCTCTCTTAAGGTCATACCACAGCATTTCAATCTGGTTGAGGTCAGGACTCTGACTGGGCCACTCCAGAAGGCGTATTCTGTGCTGTTACAGCCATTGTTTTGTTGAATTACTTGTATGCTTTGGGTCATTGTCCTGTTGCATCACCCATCCTCTGCGGAGCTTCAGTTGGCAGACAGATGGTCGTACATTTTCCTGCAAAATGTCTTGATAAACTCTGGAATTCATTTTCCCATCAATGACAACAATCCGTCCAGGCCCTGAGGCAGCAAAGCAGCCCCAAACCATGATGCTCCCTCCGCCATGTTTCAAAGTGGGGATGAGGTTTTGATGTTGGTGTGCTGTGCCTTTTTTTCTCCACACATAGTGTTGTGTGTTCTTCCCAAACACCTCAATCTTGGTTTCATCTGTCCACAGTATATTTTGCCAGTAGTGCTGTGGAACATCCAGGTGCTCTTTTGCAAACTTCAAACGTGCTGCAATATTCTTTTTGGACAGCAATGGCTTCCTTCGTGGTGTCCTCCCATGTACTCCATTCTTGTTTAATGTTTTCCTTATTGTAGATGTGTCAACAAAAATGTTAGCATGTGCCAGAGATTTCTGTAGGTCTTTAGCTGACACTCTGGGATTCTTCTTTACCTCATGCAGCATTGTGCGCTCTGCTGTTGCAGTCATTTTTACAGGAGGACCACGCCTAGGGAGAGTAGCAACAGTGCTAAACTTTCTCCATTTGTAGACAGTCTGTCTTACCGTGGACACATGAACATCAAGGCTTTTGGAGATACTTTTGTAACCCTTTCCAGCTTCATGCAAGTCAACAATTCTTGATGGTAGGTCTTCTGAGAGCTCTTTTCTGCGAGGCATGGTTCACATCAGACAGTGCTTCTTGAAACCAGTAAACCCAAAACAGGTGAGTGTTTTTTAAGGGCAGGACAGCTGTCAGCAACACATCCAATATCATCACACTGATTGGAGTCAAGGTTGGCTCACTCCTGGCTCCAATTAGCTCTGGGAGAAGTCATTAAGCTAGGGCCTCACATACTTTTTCCTCCCTGCACTGTGAATGTTTACATGTTATGTGCAATTAAACCATGGCAACATCTAATGTTTGTGTATTATTATGTTCAGCAGACTGTGTTCTTCTATTGTTGTGACTTAGATGACGTTCAGAGCACATTTTATGCCCAATTCATGCAAAACTCCACATAATCCCAAGGGGTTCACATACTTTTTCTTGCAACTGTATGTTACTGCGCAGCATCATTGGTTGCTAGGACGCAGGCAGCTGGGTCTCACAGCTTCATTGGCTGTTATGTTACTGCGCAGCATCATTGGTTGCTAGGAAGCAGGCGGCTGGGCCTTACAGCTTCATTGGCTGTTATGTTACTGCACAGCATCATTGGTTGCTAGGACGCAGGCGGCTGGGCCTCAAAGCTGCATTGGCTGTTATGTTACTGTGCAGCATCATTGGTTGCTAGGACGCAGGCGGCTGAGCCTCACAGCTTCATTGGTTGTTATGTTACTGCGCAGCATCTTTGGTTGCTAGGACGCAGGCGGCTGTGTCTCACAGTTTCATTGCCTGTTATGTTACTGCGCAGCATCGTTGGTTGCTAGGAAGCAGGTGGCTGGGCCTCACAGCTTCATTGGCTGTTATGTTACTGCGCAGCATCATTGGTTGCTAGGATGCAGGCGGCTGAGCCTCACAGCTTCATTGGCTGTTGTGTTACTGCTCAGCATCTTTGGTTGCTAGGACGCAGGCGGCTGGGTCTCACAGTTTCATTGCCTGTTATGTTACTGCGCAGCATCGTTGGTTGCTAGGAAGCAGGTGGCTGGGCCTCACAGCTTCATTGGCTGTTATGTTACTGCGCAGCATCATTGGTTGTTAGGATGCAGGCGGCTGGGCCTCAAAGCTGCATTGGCTGTTATGTTACTGCGCAGCATCATTGGTTGCTAGGACGCAGGCGGCTGAGCCTCACAGCTTCATTGGCTGTTGTGTTACTGCTCAGCATCATTGGTTGCTAGGATGCAGGCGGCTGGGCCTCACAGCTTCATTGGCTGTTCTGTTACTGCGCAGCATCATTGGTTGCTAGGACGCAGGCGGCTGAGCCTCACAGCTTCATTGGCTGTTCTGTTACTCTGCAGCATCATTGGTTGCTAGGACACAGGCAGCTGGTCCTCACAGCATCATCAGTTATTAAGTTGCTGCATGGTGTCACTGTCTGCAAGAACACTGGTGGCCGGGCTGTACATTGCCATTAGTTGTTATGGTGCAGTCCGATGGGCCACATAGCATTACTGGTTGCTAGGACACAGACAGTTAGGCCTTACAGCATCATTGTGATGCAGGCGGTCACCTGCACCATAGTAACCGTTGATGCTGCTAAGACACAGGTGGTTGGACCTTCCAGCATCATTGGTTTCTAGGACGCAGGCAGCTGGGCCTCACAGCATCATCAGTTATCATGTTGTTATACAGTGTTTTGGTTGCTAGGACAAAAGTGGCTGAGCTGTACAGCATCATTGGTTGTTACGATGCAGGCAGCTGGGCCATGTAGTGTCACTGGTTGCTAGGACACAGAATAATTGGTTATTATAGTACAGGCGGTCACCTGCACCATAGCAACCAGTGATGCTGATAAGACACAGGTGGCTGGGCATTCCAGCACCATTGGTTGCTAGGAGGCATGTGGCTGGGCCTCACAGCATTATCAGTTAATATGTTCCTGCACGGTGTGATTGGTTGCTAAGACATAGGTGGCTGGGCTGTACAGCATTATTGGTTGTTATGGTGCAGGTGGTTAGGCCACATAGCGTCACTGGTGGCTTGGACATAGGCAGCTAGGCCTTACAGTATCATTGGTTGTTATGGTGCTGGCGGTCACCTGCACCATAGCAACTAACTATGCTGTGTGTCAATCAAGCTGATGTTGTGGTACAGCCCAGCCACATCTGTCCTAGCAACCGATGAACTGTCCAGCAACATAACAACCAATGATGCTGTACGGCCCAGCATCCTAGCAACCATCGATACACAATTGCACACTTGTGTCATTGGTTGCTGTGCAAGAATCCTAGCAACCAAAGAGGGGAGGGGGGCATAAGTTAAAAGGTAATAAAAAACAGCCACATTTAGCTGAGATGCTCCTGGAAATACATACTTGTCATATTGTAATATACATGATGGGTGGGATGGCCTGGATGGGTGGGATGGACGATCGTTCCCAATCACTAAGCTGCAAATGGCCTGGATGGGTGGGACGGACGATCGTTCCCGACCGATAAGCTGCAAATATCCTGGATGGGTGGGACGGACGATCGTTCCCGATCGCTAAGCTGCAAATGGCCTGGATGGGTGGGACGGACGATCGTTCCCGATCGATAAGCTGCAAATGGCCTGGATGGGTGGGACGGACGATCGTTCCCGACCGATAAGCTGCAAATGGCCTGGATGGGTGGGACGGACGATCGTTCCCGATCGCTAAGCTGCAAATGGCCTGGATGGGTGGGACAGACGATCGTTCCCGATCGCTAAGCTGCAAATGGCCTGGATGGGTGGGACGGATGATCGTTCCCGATCGATAAGCTGCAAATGGCCTGGATGGGTGGGACGGACGATCGTTCCCTACCGATAAGCTGCAAATGGCCTGGATGGGTGGGACGGACGATCGTTCTCGACCGATAAGCTGCAAATGGCCTGGATGGGTGGGACGGACGATCGTTCCCGATCGCTAAGCTGCAAATGGCCTGGATGGGTGGGACGGACGATCGTTCCCGACCGATAAGCTGCAAATGGCCTGGATGGGTGGGACGGACGATCGTTCCCGATCACTAAGCTGCAAATGGCCTGGATGGGTGGGACGGACGATCGTTCCTGATCGCTAAGCTGCAAATGGCCTGGATGGGTGGGACGGACGATCGTTCCCGACCGATAAGCAGCAAATGGCCTGGATGGGTGGGACGGACGATCGTTCCTGACCGATAAGCTGCAAATGGCCTGGATGGGTGGGACGGACGATCGTTCCTGACCGATAAGCTGCAAATGGCCTGGATGGGTGGGATGGATGATCGTTCCCGATCGCTAAGCTGCAGCACATAGAAAAGATAAAAATCCGCGCTCAGATTTCTGCATCGTCCGCATATGATGGATATGCAACACCAGGAGTGGACTGACCATTTGGGAACTTGGGCACTGCCCAGAGGGCCCCGGGGTCAGTAGGGGGCCCCATGAGATGCCCCTGGTACCTTTTTCATAGGCTTTTTTGAGTTTGGGCAAGGACACAGGGGCCCCATGATCCCCTATTGCCCGGGGCCCCATGAGTTGTCAGTCCGCCCCTGTGTAACACCACTGCATGCATGAGACGTCTGCTACATCTATCAGTCTTCTTCTATTACTAATATATTGATCTTTGTCTATTACCAATATACTGATCTTCTTCTTTTTGTTACCAATATATTGATCTTCTTCTATTGCCAATATATTGATCTTTTTTTACTAATATATTTATCTGCTTTTTCAGTTACTGATATATTGATCTTCTTTCTGTTTTAGATCTTCTTCTTTCTATTACCAATATATTGATCTTCTTCTTTTACCAAAATACTGATCTTCTTCTGTCTATTACTGATAGTTTGATCTTCTTTCTATTACCAATATATTGATCTTCTTCTTCTATTACCAATAAACCGATCTTCTTCTTTCTATTACCAATATATTGATCTTCTTCTTTCTATTACCAATATATTGATCTTCTTCTTTCTATTACCAATATATTGATCTTCTTCTATTACCAACATACTGATCTTCTTCTTTCTATTACTGATAGATTGAGTTTCTTTCTATTACCAATATATTAATGTTCTTCTATTACCAATATATTGACCTGCTTTTTCTATTACTGATAGATTGATCTTCTTTCTGTTACAAATATATTGATCTTCTTCTTTTACTAATATATGTATCTGATTTTTCTATTACTGATAGATTGATCTTCTTTCTATTACCAATATATTAATCTCCTTCTTTCTATTACCAACATACTGATCATCTTCTTTCTATTACCAATATATTAATGTTCTTCTATTACCAATATATTGACCTGCTTTTTCTATTACTGATATATTGATCTTCTTTCTGTTACCAAATAATTGATCTTCTTCTATTACCAATATATTGATCGGCTTTTTCTATTACTGATATATTGATCTTCTGTTACAAATATATTGATCTTCTTTCTATTACCGACAAATTGATCTTTTCTTTTACCAATATATTAATGTTCTTCTATTACCAATATATTGATCTGCTTTTTCTATTACTGATAGATTGATCTTCTTTCTATGACCAATATATTGATCTTCTTCTATTACCAACATACTGATCTTCTTCTTTCTATTACCAATTTATTAATGTTCTTCTATTACCAATATATTGACCTGCTTTTTCTATTACTGATATATTGATCTTCTTTCTGTTACAAATACATTGATCTTTTTATTACCGATATATTGATCTTCTTCTTTTACCAATATTGTTATCTTCTTCTTTCTATTACCAATCTATATATATCTTGTTATTACCAATATATTGCTCCCCCTCTTTCTATTACCAATCTATTGATCTTTTTATTACCAATATATTGATCTTATACTTTCTATTACTAGTCTATTAATCTTATTACCAATATATTGACCTTCTTAATCTATTACCAATATATTGATCTTCTTCTTTCCATTACCAATATATTGATCTTTGCATGTATTGATGACAGGTTCACATCTGACTGGCCCTTTAATAATCTCCATGACTCTGTGCAGGTTTACAGGTGAGCTCACTGGGTGGCAGATGATGAGAGAGGGGTGACAGGTGACACCACCCCTCCCCTCCTTCCTTCATCACTCATCTCCCCCCCAATCTCCCATCCTAGACGGACTACTTTTCCTCCCGGTGCATGGACACAGGATGACGTCACTGACGTGCTTCGCAGCACACCCAGCGGCCAGCGCCGGCCTCCTCACCGAGCCCCCGTGCTATGCCAATGGGCGGAGGGATCTCTTTTTCCCAGAATGTGGATCCGGAGGAGGTGAAGGATGCAGATGGGAACGGTGTGTGGCGGTGGCCGCTGCGGGGCTCGGTGATGTTCGTGCGGTGAGTGTGGACGGCCGGGCCCCTGTCTGTGGCCTCTGTACTCCCGGTTGGGGCCCTTGTGGCTGAGCTTAGTCCAGGGGCCCTGACTGGGGTCCTTCTCATGTCAGCAGACCCCGCCCCCCTTCTCCCTGCTTGAGGGACCAGAGAGAAGGCCTGGCAGTCCTGGGGGGACCTAAGGAGGGGGGAGCCTGGAAACCGGCAACCAGGGGAGCCTGGAAACTGACAGCTGTCACTCATTTCCTCTCCAGACATATAAACTGACCCCCCTGTATACAATGTATCGTCCAATCCCATCCCTCTGTATACAATGTATCATCCAATCCCATCCCTCTGTATACAATGTATCATCCAATCCCATCCCATCCCTCTGTATACAATGTATCATCCAATCCCATCCCTCTGTATACAATGTATCATCCAATCCCATCCCTCTGTATACAATGTATCGTCCAATCCCGTCCCTCTGTATACAATGTATCGTCCAATCCCGTCCCTCTGTATACAGTGTATCGTCCAATCCCGTCCCTCTGTATACAGTGTATCATCCAATCCCATCCCTCTGTATACAATGTATCGTCCGGTCCCATCCCTCTGTATACAATGTATCGTCCAATCCCATCCCTCTGTATACAATGTATCGTCCAATCCCATCCCTCTGTGTACAATGTATCGTCCGGTCCCATCCCTCTGTATACAATGTATCGTCCAATCCCATCCCTCTGTGTACAATGTATCGTCCGGTCCCATCCCTCTGTATACAATGTATCGTCCGGTCCCATCCCTCTGTATACAATGTATCGTCCGGTCCCATCCCTCTGTATACAATGTATCGTCCAATCCCATCCCTCTGTGTACAATGTATCGTCCAATCCCATCCAATCCAGTGTCCTCTATATACACAATGTATCATTCAATCATCCAATCCAGTGTCCTCTGTATACAATGTATCATCCAATCCAGTGTCCTCTGTATTTCTTCGGAGAATATCGATGTGTGCACAATTATTGGGCGACTTTTAGTGTTCACGATTATTATGCAGCTGTATGAAAAATGACCTTTTCCCATCTCACTTGTTTGTTTTCATCAGTTAAAGTGGTAATAATAAACAACTCAAACTTCACAAATAAATATTTCTGACATTTAATGAAAAATAAAATCTCGCCCCCCTTCTTTACAGTAACAGTCCTAAGCCCCCCATCCATGGAGTCTGTCAGTTTTTTGATCTGTTGACAATCAACGTTTTATGCAGCAGCAACCACAGCCTCCCAGACACTGTTCAGAGAGTTGTCCTGTTTTCCTTCATCGTAAATCTCCCTTTTAACCCCCCCTGGCGGTATTCCCGAGTGTAGCTCGGGGTAAAGTTTCAGCACCACAAGCGGTAACCCCCCCGAGCTACACTCGGGAATACACTGCAGCGTTGCTCCGGGATCTCTACTTCACTTACCTTGTCCTGCACTCCCGCGATGTCTCTCCTGCAGTGTCCCCAGCAATGTCCTCCAGGCGATGCATCTGTCTTCCGGGTTCCGGTCCCTGCGACGTCGGGACGTACGGGGGATGGAAATGGCGGGAAATTTAAAAATGTGAAAAAGTGACATTCACTAAATACACTAAAATCACATAGTATAACATTCCTGTATCAAACCATTTCACATACATTTTGTCCCGAGTGCTTTGTCCGGCGCCCTGCCTGCATTTTACTGTTCTTTCTGCCTGGAAACTGAGAAACGTCCATGGCGTCCAAAAAGCGTCCCTTTAGGTCAAAAGCGGTTTTAGACCGGCTAGAGAACAGCGATAGTAAATCAGAACCACTTGCAGAATTGAGTGATAATGATTGGTGGGGGAAATTCCTCATCAGACACTGAAAACGATTCTGCGACTGAGCTCAGCGATGTGCGAACTTGGCGCTATATTTCACATTTCAGTGTTTTTGGTTTGATTATATTATTGAATTAAAATTATTATATTATTTTTTATGATTAATAAATTATAATTTATGATTTCATGTTTCAAATTTTATCCTACCCGGGATGTTTACTAGACTCTTGTTCGGACAGATTTCAGTGAGTTATTCCTAAAAATTACAGGCCTACATTAAAAAAAAAATACATACCGTATTTTTCGCTCCATAAGACGCACCTAGGTTTTAGAGGAGAAAAACAAGAAAAAAAAATATTCTGAACCAATGGACAGTACAGGAGAGGACCAGAGACTGCGGACACAGTACAGGAGATGACCAGAGACTGCGGACACAGTACAGGAGATGACCAGAGACTGCGGACAGCACAGGGATGACCAGAGACTGCGGACATAGTACAGGAGATGACCAGAGACTGCGGACACAGTACAGGAGATGACCAGAGACTGCGGACACAGTACAGGAGATGACCGGAGACTGCGGACACAGTACAGGAGATGACCGGAGACTGCGGACATAGTACAGGGGATGACCAGAGACTGCGGACAGTACAGGAGATGACCAGAGACTGCGGACATAGTACAGGAGATGACCAGAGACTGCGAACATAGTACAGGAGATGACCAGAGACTGCAGACATAGTACAGGAGATGACCGGAGACTGCGGACATAGTACAGGAGATGACCAGAGACTGCAGACACAGTACAGGAGATGACCAGAGACTGCGGACATAGTACAGGAGATGACCAGAGACTGCAGACATAGTACAGGAGATGACCAGAGACTGCGGACATAGTACAGGAGATGACCAGAGACTGCGGACATAGTACAGGAGATGACCAGAGACTGCGGACATAGTACAGGAGATGACCAGAGACTGCGGACACAGTACAGGAGATGACCAGAGACTGCAGACAGTACAGGGGATGACCAGAGACTGCGGACATAGTACAGGAGAGGACCAGAGACTGCGGACACAGTACAGGAGATGACCAGAGACTGCGGACATAGTACAGGAGATGACCAGAGACTGCGGACACAGTACAGGAGATGACCAGAGACTGCAGACATAGTACAGGAGATGACCAGAGACTGCGGACACAGTACAGGAGATGACCAGAGACTGCAGACAGTACAGGGGATGACCAGAGACTGCGGACATAGTACAGGAGAGGACCAGAGACTGCGGACACAGTACAGGAGATGACCAGAGACTGCGGACATAGTACAGGAGATGACCAGAGACTGCGGACACAGTACAGGAGAGGACCAGAGACTGCGGACAGTACAGGAGAGGACCAGAGACTGCGGACAGTACAGGAGAGGACCAGAGACTGCGGACATAGCACAGAAGACCAGAGACTGCAGACAGCGCAGGGGATGACCAGAGACTGCAGACAGTAAAGGAGATTACCAGAGACTGCGGACCTTTGGGGGGGGAGGGGGAGCGGGTACCTGAATTTGACAGGTACCCGGTCCCACTTCCGCGGAGTTGTCCTTCCTTCCTTCTTCCCGCGGTGGCTTCTGTGACAGCCGGGTGCCCAGTGCGCATGCGTGAGAAGCGCTGCGCTTTGTGAATGGCCTGGAGCCTTCTGGGATCTGTCATGTGTCCCAGAAGACACCGGCCCATTCACAAAGCGCGGCCCTTCTCGCGCATGCGCACTGGGCACCCGGCTGTCACAGAAGCCGCTGCGGGAAGACTGCAGCGCTGGAGCGAGGAACAGGTAAGGTCCTGCAGGAGAGAACAGCTGAGCGGCCGGCCCGGTATTCTGACTTGGTGGCAGTAGAAATACCGGACCGGCCGCTTTACATTCGCTCTATAAAACGCACTGACATTTTCCCCCCTTTTTTTGGGGGGAAAAAAGTGCGTCTTATGGAGCGAAAAATACGGTATTTCCATGCAAAAAAATAGCCATGCAGGGGCGTACTTGGATGCATGCGATGGACCATTGTCCTGCAGAAATATCATGGTCTTCTTGAAGGATGCAGACTTTTTCCTGTATCACTGCTTGAAGAACGGGTCTTCTAAAAACTGGCAGTAGGTTGGGGAGTTGATTTTGAGTCCATCTTCAACCTGAAAAGGTCCAACTAGCTCATCTTTGATAATACCAGCCCATACCAGTACCCCACCTCCACCTTGCTGGCGTCTGAATCATGGTGGAGCTCTGTGCCCATGACTGATCCAGCCAGGGGCCCATCCATCTGGTCCAACAAGAGTCACTCTCCTCTCATCAGTCCATAAAACCTGTCTTCAGATATTTCTTGGCCCAGTCTTGAGGTTTCATCCTCTGTGTCTTGTTCGGTGGTGGTCGGGTTTCAGCCCTCCTTACCTTGGCCATGTCTCTGGGCACTGAACACCTCCTTCTTCTGGGCACTCCAGGTAGGTTGCAGTTCTGGAATATGAGCACTGGAGGATAACGGGTTCCTGGTGGCTTCATGTTTGATTCTTCTCAAATCTTCAGCAGTGAATTTGCGTCTTTTTTTTCTCAACTCGTTTCTTGGGACCCTGTTGACTATTTACAACAATGTTATTGATGGATCTGTTATCACGCCCCAATATCTTAGAGGTTTCACGAATGCTGCATCCCTCTGAAAGACGTTTTACAATTTTGGCTTTTCAGAGTCCGTTAAATCTCTTTTTGGCCTATTTTGCCAGAGGAAAAGAAGCTGTCTGATAATTCTGCACACCTTGATATAGGGTGTTCATCTCCTTAGGCCACACCCTCCCTCATTACACAAATACTCATCACCTGATAGGCTGAAATCCAATAAGCAATCAAGTTTATACAGCTTGGATAATATGCATAATAATGATTTGTTCAAAATACTGACTTGCCTAATAATTGTGTACAATGTATCTAATCCATAGTCTCTCCATATACAATGTATCCACTTGTGTCCTCTACAGTGTGTCCAATCCCATCCTTCTATATACAATGTATCCACTTGTGTCCTCTACAGTGTGTCCAATCCCATCCTTCTATATACAACGTATCCACTTGTGTCCTCTACAGTGTGTCCAATCCCATCCTTCTATATACAATGTATCCAATCCACTGTCCTCCATACACAATGTATCCATTCCAGTGTCCTCTATACACAATGTATCCATTCCAGTGTCCTCTATACACAATGTATCCATTCCAGTGTCCTCTATACACAATGTATCCATTCCAGTGTCTTCTATATACAATGTATCCAATCCAGTGTCCCTCTATATACAATGTATCCAATCCAGTGTCCCTCTATATACAATGTATCCAATCCAGTGTCCTCCATACACAATGTATCCATTCCAGTGTCCTCTATATACAATGTATCCAATCCAGTGTCCCTCTATATACAATGTATCCAATCCAGTGTCCCTCTATATACAATGTATCCAATCCAGTGTCCCTCTATATACAATGTATCCAATCCAGTGTCCTCCATACACAATGTATCCAATCCAGTGTCCTCCATACACAACGTATCCATTCCAGTGTCTTCTATATACAATGTATCCAATCCAGTGTCCCTCTATATACAATGTATCCAATCCAGTGTCCCTCTATATACAATGTATCCAATCCAGTGTCCCTCTATATACAATGTATCCAATCCAGTGTCCCTCTATATACAATGTATCCAATCCAGTGTCCCTCTATATACAATGTATCCAATCCAGTGATCCTCTATATGCAATGCATCCAAACTCACAGATTCGCATTGGGAGACGTTTTTACATTGAAGTCTATGGGAGACGGTTTTTGCTTTGAAGTCTATGGCAGTCCTTTTTGCATTGAAGTCTATGAGAGTCCTTTTTGCATTGAAGTCTATGGGAGACATTTTGCATTGAAGTATGTGGGAGACATTTTGCATTGAAGTATGTGGGAGACATTTTTGCTTTGAAGTATGTGGGAGACGTTTTTGCATTGAGGTCTATGGGAGACCTTTTTTCATTGAAGTCTATGGGAGACCTTTTTTCATTGAAGTCTGTGGGAGACCTTTTTTTTTTCATTGAAGTCTATGGGAGACCTTTCTTCATTGAAGTCTATGGGAGACATTTTTGCATTGAAGTGTATGGGAGACCTTTTTGCATTGAAGTCTAAGGGAGGTGTGTTTGCTTTGAGGTATATGGGATGCGATTTTGAATTGAAGTCAGTGGGGCGTGATTTTGCATTGAAATCAACTGCCAGCAGCAGAGCTAAATGTGAAAAAAAAAAATGGGGGAAACCCCCCCCCCCACCTGCTTGCGCCTGGAGCTGCATGTCCCAGGCATCGGGTGATGTGATTTACGCATCCCTGAAGCATGCTGGAAAAATTCAGACATGCTGCTTTGCAGAGACTTGAATGACGTAATTACGTGATATTTCAAATAAAGGTAATAAATGAAAAGTAAACAGTGCGATAGCCACCAGACCTCACATTGCAGGTTCACACCGTCCCGCACAGTAAGGCTAGATTTAAGCTCCTCTGAAGAGTGATCCATGTTCAAATCGCTTTTTTGAGGTGATTGGCAAATGGTGAGGAGGCAATGTGACGCCAGTGCGTTTTTATTCTACATCAATAACGCATGGACAAGTGTTTAACCCCTTGGCGCCTGCACCTCCCGCCCCTTTAAGGGTTCCAGAAGCCAGGAGGCGGGGCAGGGTTTTAGGGTCATGTGACCAACGTGATTCGCTGTCACAGCGGTCACATGATCGGGAAAGGTCCCGATCGAAAGAGAAGACGTGTACCGGACATGTGTGCTGGGAGCCTGCAGGGCGCACGCTCTCAGCACATATGTTTTTTTTAATAGAACGCAAATGTGCGGCCGCTCGGCGTTTAGGCCCAGACCCCAGGAGGTCGCACATTGGCGTTCGGCCGACGCCAAGAGGTTAACATGGATTCCGATGGCCCCAGTTAACACCAGTGCAGTGCGTTCCAATGCAGTCAACAAAAGTAGAACCTGCTGAATTTTTTCTGTATGGAACGCAGAAAAATGCATCAAAAATGCACCGGAACGCACAAATCCTAAATTGAGATGAAGAAAAAAAGGGGAAAAAACGCACCGGAACACATAAAAAATGTGCATGCAGAAACGATTTTGCTGACAAATCCAATGCAGCCACATGATCCCCAACGTGGGGGATGGCACCACACAGCAACATGCTGCTGCACAGAGACCTGAATGACTGTTCCCTGTGAGACGCTCCAAATACAGGAAAACAAAAAGAAGTAAAATAATAAAGAGTGGGATGAGCTGCTGGACCTGGCGCTGCTGGACCTGGCGCTGCTGGACCTGGCGCTGCTGGACCTGGCGCTGCTGGACCTGGCGCTGCTGGACCTGGCGCTGCTGGACCTGGCGCTGCTGGACCTGGCGCTGCTGGACCTGGCGCTGCTGGTTCACACTGTTCTGTGCTGCAAAGCTAGATTTACACATGCATCAAAATCTTCCTCTCCTCTGAAGAGCAATCCACATTCTGACCACTTTTCAGATGCTAATGACAGGGCACTAAGAACATGGCTCAGCCATGCATTTTACCGCCCCCCAACTGCATGTCTCAACTTGCCGTAAATGCTTTGCTTCAGTGTCTGCTCCGCCCCTTATAGACGCCTGCATTATTTTGTTTTAAGACCAGAATATTTGGGTTTTGGTTGGAGTCAGTGCTCCCCCCCCCCCCTTTCCGAAACGCCCACCAAAATGTGTGGGATCAGTAGCACATAATGGCCTGTTTGCATTTCTGCTCTCCTGATACAGTGGCCTGTTTGCACCGTGTTGGGGTTTTGTTGTCAGCTATATGCAGAACAGCCCCAGTGGAGAGACGAGGCAAAATGCTTTGTGTTCTGTGACAGGGGAGAGGCTGTCATTCAATGCCATGGAAAACCCCAAAGATCACCAGGGAGCCGTGTGCTGCTGTGTGAGGAAATGACCGAGCAAGGCCACAATAATGGAGGCTGGAAAGTGTTCAGAGGTCAGTAGTGTGTGTGTGGCAGAGTTCAGAGGTCAGTAGCGTGTGTGTGGCAGAGTTCAGAGGTCAGTAGCGTGTGTGTGGCAGAGTTCAGAGGTCAGTAGCGTGTGTGTGGCAGAGTTCAGAGGTCAATAGTGTGTGGCAGAGTTCGGAGGTCAGTAGCGTGTGTGTGGCAGAGTTCAGAGGTCAATAGTGTGTGGCAGAGTTCAGAGGTCAGTAGCGTGTGTGTGGCAGAGTTCAGAGGTCAGTAGTGTGTGTGTGGCAGAGTTCAGAGGTCAGTAGCGTGTGTGGCAGAGTTCAGAGGTCAGTAGCGTGTGTGTGGCAGAGTTCGGAGGTCAGTAGTGTGTGTGGCAGAGTTCGGAGGTCAGTAGCGTGTGTGTGGCAGAGTTCGGAGGTCAGTAGCGTGTGTGTGGCAGAGTTCAGAGGTCAGTAGTGTGTGTGTGGCAGAGTTCGGAGGTCAGTAGCGTGTGTGTGGCAGAGTTCGGAGGTCAGTAGTGTGTGTGTGGCAGAGTTCAGAGGTCAGTAGTGTGTGTGTGGCAGAGTTCGGAGGTCAGTAGCGTGTGTGTGGCAGAGTTCGGAGGTCAGTAGCGTGTGGCAGAGTTCGGAGGTCAGTAGCGTGTGGCAGAGTTCGGAGGTCAGTAGCGTGTGGCAGAGTTCGGAGGTCAGTAGTGTGTGTGTGGCAGAGTTCAGAGGTCAGTAGTGTGTGTGTGGCAGAGTTCAGAGGTCAGTAGCGTGTGTGTGGCAGAGTTCGGAGGTCAGTAGCGTGTGGCAGAGTTCAGAGGTCAGTAGCGTGTGGCAGAGTTCAGAGGTCAGTAGCGTGTGGCAGAGTTCAGAGGTCAGTAGCGTGTGTGGCAGAGTTCGGAGGTCAGTAGCGTGTGTGTGGCAGAGTTCAGAGGTCAGTAGCGTGTGTGTGGCAGAGTTCAGAGGTCAGTAGCGTGTGTGTGGCAGAGTTCGGAGGTCAGTAGTGTGTGTGGCAGAGTTCAGAGGTCAGTAGTGTGTGTGTGGCAGAGTTCGGAGGTCAGTAGCGTGTGTGTGGCAGAGTTCAGAGGTCAGTAGTGTGTGTGTGGCAGAGTTCGGAGGTCAGTAGCGTGTGTGTGGCAGAGTTCGGAGGTCAGTAGCGTGTGGCAGAGTTCGGAGGTCAGTAGCGTGTGGCAGAGTTCGGAGGTCAGTAGCGTGTGGCAGAGTTCGGAGGTCAGTAGTGTGTGTGTGGCAGAGTTCAGAGGTCAGTAGTGTGTGTGTGGCAGAGTTCGGAGGTCAGTAGCGTGTGTGTGGCAGAGTTCGGAGGTCAGTAGCGTGTGGCAGAGTTCAGAGGTCAGTAGCGTGTGGCAGAGTTCAGAGGTCAGTAGCGTGTGGCAGAGTTCAGAGGTCAGTAGCGTGTGTGGCAGAGTTCGGAGGTCAGTAGCGTGTGTGTGGCAGAGTTCAGAGGTCAGTAGCGTGTGTGTGGCAGAGTTCAGAGGTCAGTAGCGTGCGTGTGGCAGAGTTCAGAGGTCAGTAGCGTGTGGCAGAGTTCAGAGGTCAGTAGTGTGTGTGTGGCAGAGTTCAGAGGTCAGTAGTGTGTGTGTGGCAGAGTTCAGAGGTCAGTAGTGTGTGTGTGGCAGAGTTCAGAGGTCAGTAGTGTGTGTGGCAGAGTTCAGAGGTCAGTAGCGTGTGTGGCGGATGAGTTCAGCCTCATCAGTGCCCGTCAGTGAAGCAGAATATTACTTAATTGCAGATTTTTATTACAGAAATTAAGAAAATAACAAAAAATAAAATCCCCATACCACCAAAAGAAAGCTCTATCTGTCTAAAAAAAAACAACAAAAATGTCATTTGGATACAGTGTTGCATGACCGCGCAGTTCTCCTGGGCAGGAAGGGGGTTGAAGTGGTTAAAGGGACATTAAACGCGGAGTTAGGCTTTAATCACAGAGAACATTCGCTCTTTGGCTTTCTCTGGGGCTCCGACGATTGATTTGCTTCCATTGTTGAAGTTCGGTGACAGATGTCTCGGCCGGCACCAGGTGTTTGTCATTTGTTGGTCTGTATTTACATCCGCAGAATATAATCGACTGAAAGACGTTCAATAGGAAAATGTCCTCTAGTGAATAAAACAAAAATAAAATAATGACCGTAATTTCTGGTGTCTCCGCAGAAGATCCACCCGGGAACACCAAACAATCCGTGTGTAGAACACAAATAGACGCGGGGAGGGTAAACACTGGACCTGGATATGGGCGCCTTTGTTTCACTGGAAACCCTAAATATCCCGCTTCGGATCTATCCAGATACTTCCAGCGGAGATATTACATTTGTGGAATCGACTGTAATCTTTAAATCCTTTCCTCGCAGCTGTACAGAAAACTGCTCCCTGACCTCAGGAACTGCGAGAGCGAAGAAGTCACTGCAACATGGAAATGAAAGTCATTGTAAAGGCAGATTTATTTTTTTAACCACTTCCAGTCCGGACACTTTCACCCCCTTCCAGTCCGGACGCTTTCCCCCCCTTCCAGTCCGGACGCTTTCCCCCCCCTTCCAGTCCGGACGCTTTCCCCCCCTTCCAGTCCGGACGCTTTCCCCCCCTTCCAGTCCGGACGCTTTCCCCCCCTTCCAGTCCGGACGCTTTCCCCCCCTTCCAGTCCGGACGCTTTCCCCCCCTTCCAGTCCGGACGCTTTTACCCCCCTTCCAGTCCGGACGCTTTTACCCCCCTTCCAGTCCGGACGCTTTTACCCACTTCCAGTCCGGACGCTTTCACCCCCTTCCAGTCCGGACACTTTCACCCCCTTCCAGTCCGGACGCTTTCACCCCCTTCCAGTCCGGACGCTTTCACCCCCTTCCAGTCCGGACGCTTTCCCCCCCTTCCAGTCCGGACGCTTTCCCCCCCTTCCAGTCCGGACGCTTTCCCCCCCTTCCAGTCCGGACGCTTTCCCCCCCTTCCAGTCCGGACGCTTTCACCCCCTTCCAGTCCGGACACTTTCCCCCCCTTCCAGTCCGGACAATTTTACCCCCTTCCAGTCCCGACACTTTCCCCCCCTTCCAGTCCAGACACTTTCCCCCACTTTCCAATCCAGACACTTTCCCCCCCTTCCAGTCCGGACACTTTCCCCCCCTTCCAATCCGGACACTTTCCCCCCCTTCCAGTCCGGACACTTTCACCCCTTTCCAGTCCGGACACTTTCCCCCCCTTCCAGTCCGGACGCTTTCCCCCCCTTCCAGTCCGGACACTTTCACCCCCTTCCAGTCCAGGCCAGTTTTCAGCTTTCAGCGCAGTCACACTTTGAATGATAATTGCGCGGTCATGCAACACTGCACCCATATGAATTTTTTAGCATTTTTTTTGAGACAGATAAAACTTTATTTTGGTGGTATTTATTCACCGCTGGGATTTTTATTTTATTTTGCTATATAAATGAAAAGGTGCAACATTTTTGAAAAAAAGTGTTTTTCTTATACAGTTTTGCAAATAAATAATCTTTCATCATTAATCTTGGCCAAAATGTATTCAGCTATCTTTTTAGTAAAAAAAAAAGGTTTTTTTACATTTTTATTTTATTTTTTATATTATTTTTTTTTGTTAACATACTGTCACCCTAGCAGTAGGGTCACCATGGTGACACTGTACTACTTGTGGGGGGTGATGCAGATTTTTTTTTGTTACATTGATTGCTTTTACACCCATAAAGGCTATAAAAGCAAGAATTTCTCCTTCTCTCTGGCTATTCTTGTAGCCATTAAGAAATACTGTGTGAGCTGTGATTGGTCACAGCTTCTCACATGGTACAAGGCTGTTGTGAATAGCCTTGTACCATGTGACCTTTGTGATCATTCACAGATTTCAGACGTAGTAAGCAATGATGTCAGAAAGTGACATCTTGCTTACTACTATTCATGTGGTCACTGATTGGCCAATCAGTGATCACGATTGGGACCTCACACAGCGATCGGAGGACACAGCAGGCACCAGATCGCGGTGCCGCGCACTCCCAGGGAGCACGCACAGGCAGGGAAGTGGGAGGATATTTTATATTTTTATATTATTATTTGTGTTTTTTTTTTTTTTAACATACTGTCAACCTAGCAGTACAGTGTCACCATGGTGTGTCACTGAGGGTCCCGTTCTATTGATCGGAACCCGGGACTCCCGATTCCGGGTCACATGATCGCTGTGATAGTCTCTGATTGGCTATCACAGTGATCAGTCACTGTACAGCCCGTTTTTTTCTCTCTCTATGAATGGAGGAGAGAGATACATTGTATCATTATATACATCCCATTATACATTGTATCATTATATACATCCCATTATACATTTTATCATTATATACATCCCATTATACATTGTATCAAATACATCCCATTATACATTGTATCATTATATACATCCTATTATACATTGTATCATTATATACATCCTATTATACATTGTATCAAATACATCCCATTATACATTTTATCATTATATACATCCCATTATACATTGTATCAAATACATCCCATTATACATTGTATCATTATATACATCCTATTATACATTGTATCATTATATACATCCCATTATACATTGTATCATTATATACATCCCATTATACATTGTATCATTATATACACCCCATTATACATTGTATCATTATATACATCCCATTATACATTGTATAATTATATACATCCCATTATACATTGTATCATTATATACATCCCATTATACATTGTATCATTATATACATCCCATTATACATTGTATCATTATATACATCCCATTATACATTGTATAATTATATACATCCCATTATACATTGTATCATTATATACATCCCATTATACATTGTATCTCTCTAACTCCTGGAATAGAGAGAAAAAAAAATGTTTGTAAAAAAAATACCTAGATCAAGGTTTAATCTAGTTCAGTGCCAGAGTTAGTGTTTGGGTCAAGGTCAAAGGTCAGGATTAAAAAAAAAATTGGTGTCAGTGTGTTTTAGGGAAACAAAAAAAAAAAAAGACAAAAACAAAATGCGCAGTATTGTTTCTGGGCTGTACTACGGGTACAAACAACAAATAACATACACATATGTGGTATCGCTGTGATCGCCAAGAGCTGGAGAATTTATTTTGGGTTGTTCTTTGGTGGTAGGTTATAGTCGTAACAAGAAACACACATCTAAATAAAAAAAAAATTTTTTTTTTTTTTTTTTTTACTATTTTGGGCCAGTTTTCCTTTGATAATAAAAGAAAATCAGGAGATATCCAATTCCATTTACCACCAAATGAAAGCCCAGTTTGTCCTGAATAAATCGCGGTATAATCCACCTGGATGTACAAAGTAGTTGTGTGATATGGACGGTTTTATTATCACCTGTCAACGTTGCAGAATTGTGCTTAGGCATTTACATTTGTTTTACCCTCAGGCATGAAGGGGTTAATAACACTTTATATCCTTTTAATGGAAGACCATGGCTCTGCTTTCATGTACAGTTGTCACCCGGGGTTACAGGTTCCTGGGTTGTTTATAAAAACTAAGGGATACCCATGTACATGTGTGAGCAGGCATGCCCATAGAATACTTTTCAGTTTTTTTTGTTCACGTAAAGAGCTCACATTGTGTGACCTGCAGTGTTTGGTGAGCATGCAATGTTTGCCGTGCGTGGAGGTAGGAATCCATTGAAACAAACCTCTGATGTGTTATCCCCATCAAAGACCTGGCCCTTTGCTTTGTTGCATTATGCCGTGCGTCCTTTGTGCTGAAAATGAGCTCTTACGAGTCCTGTCATTTCAAAGTGGGATTAACCACATCAAAGCGATTCAGAGAGGAAGGGAGCACACTAACCAGCCACCTACTCACCAGGTAGATGGGAAGAGGGGATGTGATGGAGCTCCGGAGAACATGCAGCCCCTGGGCACTGCTAGTATCCAGACTGACCACATAACACAACCCGGAGCACTTCCATGAGAGACAGACAACCATTACCAGAAACAAACCCCCAGGCTGGGGATAGACCAGAGCTTGTCAAGTAATGTTCTAAAGAAAATGTGGCCCCCGAAGTCACGTCATTTTCAATATACAGTTGTGTTCAAAAAAGTGAATAAAGCTGAAAATCCTTCTAATAGCTTTTATTTCCATCCACACAAATGCATTGGGAACACGACACATTCTATTCCAAATCAAAACATGAAGAAAAATACATCAAATTTGTGTTGTTCCTCTAAAAAAATTGAAGAAAAGTGAATATTAGACGGTTCAAAAAAATGGCCGTGTTTGTATTCTTCTTTACAAACTCAAACATTCACTATATAAACTGAGAAATGTTTGAAGATTTTGCTTTCCTTTGAATGACTTCATGAATATTTGGTTGTAGTCGCACTGTTTCTGAGAACTGCTGTACATCTGTGTTGCATGGAGTCACCCAACTTCTGGCCCCTGTGATCAGGTATTCCAGCCCAGGATGATTGGACCACATTCCACAGTTCTTCTCTATTTCTTGGTTTTGCCTCAGAAACGGCATTTTTGGTGTCACCCCACAAGTTTTCTATTGGATGAAGATCCGGGGATTGGGCTGGCCACTCCATAACGTCCATCTTGTTGGTCTGGAACCAAGATGTTGCACGTTTACTGGTGTGTTTGGGGTCGTTGTCTTGTTGGAACACCCATTTCAAGGGCATTTCCTCTTCAGCATAAGGCAGCATGACCTCTTCAAGTATTCTGATGTATTCAAACTGATCCATGATCCCTGGTATGCGATAAATAGGCCCAACACCGTAGTATGAGAAACATCCCCATATCATGATGCTTGCACCACCATGCTTCACAGTCTTCACAGTGTACTGTGGCTTGAATTCAGTGTTTGGGGGTCGTCTGACAAACTGTCTCCACCCACTAGACCCAAAAAGAACAATCTTACTTCCATCAGTCCACAAAATGTTGCGCCATTTCTCTTTAGGCCAGTCAATGTGCTCTTTGGCAGATTGTAACCTCTTCAGCACGTCTTTTTCCCAACAGTGGGACTTTGCGGGGGCTTCTTGCAGATAGCTTGGCTTCACATCGGCGTCTTCTAATTGTAACAGTCCTCACAGGGAACGTCACACCTTCTTTCATCTTCCTGGAGCTGATTGTTGGCTGAGTCCGCGCCATTTTGGCTATTCTTCAATCCATTCCAATGGTAGTTTTTCGCTTTCTTCCACGTCTTTCAGGTTTTGGTTGCCATTTTAAAGCATTTGTGATCATTTTAGCTGAGCAGCCGATCATTTTCTGCACTTCTTTATGTTTTCTTCTCTCCAATCAATTTTTTAATCAAGGTACGCTGTTCTTCTGAACAATGTCTGCAACGACCCATTTTCCTCAGAATTTCAGAGAGAAATACACTGTAACCAGCATGTCCAACATTTGCTGCCTTCCTTCCTTAAATAAGGGCAATAATTGCCACCTGTTTTTCAAAGAATGAATGACGTCACTAATAGAACTCCACACTGCTATTATTTTGAACACGCCCCTTTCAATGAGTGATTCAATGACACAGAATCAGCAGCATGCATGTCATGACTGTTGGGTCTGTTGGATTTCTATTACTCTACTACACCTGCTAGGAAATTATTTGCCATGTAGAAATATCATTTCTACCAAAAACAGTGATTGATCCGGTTAGTGATGTCTGACTGCTATTATTTTGAACACAACTGTATGTAATTAGTGGGGCACCGAAATGCAAATTCTTGGACCGAAACCGAAAATTCAGAATGCATTTGGGCGAAAACCGAAATACAGTTTAATAAAAAATAAAATACATATATATATAAAATTGTATTACATTCGACTTTTTAATTAATATTATGAATTTAAATGAATATGAATTTATTTTCAGCACGTTTTCGCCCAGTAGGTTGCTTTCACACTGAGCAGTTTTTGCAGCGCTTTTGCGTAGAAAAAAAAAAAAAAGGCACAAGTAAAGAAGAAAAATGTGTCCTTTTAAATTCGATGTCTTCACACTGCTCTGTTGCGCTTCCCTTGCTGTGTTAAAAATTGGTAAAAAAAAAAGGCGTAAAAAATGCAAAGCGGATAAAATGCAAACTGCACTGGTGTGAACCAGGCCGTGCGTTGAAAACACTTAAAAAATGCACACATTTTTAATACGTTTTGCGTTTTTATCCTGCCCAACAACAAGTTGGCCCCTCCCCAAAAAAATTCAAAAAACGTATAAAAAAGCAGCAAAAAAAGTGTATGTAAGAACAAAAAAACTCACTGCAAAACAGGCAAAACGCAAACTGCATCAAAAACCCATTAAAAACGCGCATGTATTGCGTTCTTGATGCAATTTTAATCTGTCCAGAAAAAAAATATCAAACAGCAAAACGCACAAAAAAGTGAAAAAAAAAATGTGCGTCCAAAAACGCAAAGCGCGCTACAAAATGGACAAAGCGCAAACTGCATTGGTGTGGGGTTTTGTGGTGTTTGATATGGTCTTTAAGTCACACGACCTATGAAATACGCACCTTACACATGGTAAGATTGCGGCAAAACCGCTGGTAAATTTGTGCGTCTTTGCTGCCCATATTGGCAAAATGCTGATAACACTTTTCGGCCGATACATTGGTGCATCCCTATATGTAATGCTTGAGAGGATGGTCAGAGACCTCAGACCTAATAGAGGAGACGAGGGTCAGAGAGTGAGGACAGGATACATTGTTGGCTGAGGCTGGTAGAGATCAATGCTATTACCCTAATCAATGTTCCCACTGCAGGCTGCCGAGACCCTCAATGTTCCCACTGCAGGCTGCTGAGACCCTCAATGTTCCCACTACAGGCTGCTGAGACCCTCAATGTTCCCACTACAGGCTGCCGAGACCCTCAATGTTTCCACTACAGGCTGCTGAGACCATCAATGTTGCCACTGCAGGCTGCCGAGACCCTCATAGTTCCCACTGTCGGATGCCGAGACCCTCATAGTTCCCACTGTCGGATGCCGAGACCCTCATAGTTCCCACTGTCGGATGCCGAGACCCTCATAGTTCCCACTGTAGGATGCCGAGACCCTCATAGTTCCCACTGTAGGATGCCGAGACCCTCACTGTTCCCACTACAGGCTGCCGAGACCCTCAATGTTCCCACTACAGGCTGCCGAGACCCTCAATGTTTCCACTACAGGCTGCTGAGACCATCAATGTTCCCACTGCAGGCTGCCGAGACCCTCATAGTTCCCACTGTCGGATGCCGAGACCCTCATAGTTCCCACTGTCGGATGCCGAGACCCTCATAGTTCCCACTGTAGGATGCCGAGACCCTCATAGTTCCCACTGTAGGATGCCGAGACCCTCACTGTTCCCACTACAGGCTGCCGAGACCCTCAATGTTCCCACTACAGGCTGCCGAGACCCTCAATGTTCCCACTACAGGCTGCCGAGACCCTCAATGTTCCCACTACAGGCTGCCGAGACCCTCTATATTCCCACTTCAGGCTGCTGAGACCCTCAATGTTCTCACTTCAGGCTGCTGAGACCCTCAATGTTCTCACTTCAGGCTGCTGAGACCCTCAATGTTCCCAATACAGGCTGCTGAGACCCTCAATGTTCCCACTACAGGCTACCGAGACCCTCAATGTTCCCACTACAGGCTGCCGAGACCCTCAATGTTCCCACTGCAGGCTGCCGAGACCCTCAATGTTCCCTCTGCAGGCTGCTGAGACCCTCAATGTTCCCACTACAGGCTGCTGAGACCCTCAATGTTCCCACTACAGGCTGCTGAGACCCTCAATGTTCCCACTGCAGGCTGCCGAGACCCTCAATGTTTCCACTACAGGCTGCCGAGACCCCCAATACACTACACTACACTACAGGGTGCTGGGACCCTCAATGTTCCCACTACAGACTGTTGAGACCCTCAATGTTCCCACTACAGGCTGCTGAGACCCTCAATGTTTCCACTACAGGCTGCTGAGACCCTCAATGTTCCCACTGCAGGGTGCTGAGACCCTCAATGTTCCCTCTACAGGCTGCTGAGACCCTCAATGTTCCCACTACAGGGTGCTGGGACCCTCAATGTTCTCACTACAGGCTGCTGAGACCCTCAATGTTCCCACTACAGGCTGCTGAGACCCTCAATGTTCCCACTACAGGCTGCCGAGACCCTCAATGTTCACACTACAGGGTGCTGGGACCCTCAATGTTCCCACTGCATCCTGCTGAGGCCCGCACATCATGTAGCAAGAGGCTTCAGGCAGCCCTCGGGCCACAGATACACCCACCGCTTATCTGAAGAGCAATCTGCAATCCGATTGCTTTTTAGAGGTGACTAAGAGGCGATGAGCAGGCATCACTGTCAGTCAAAGCTGCTTCCTTTCCCGGGGCTCCATTTTTTCCTAGTCCACCTTGGCATATGGGAAACATGTATGGGCTCATCTGCCCCAGAGGGAGAGGCAGCAGTCATGAGCATCTTCATTATAACAAGCCAAAAAAAGGAATTTTTTAAAATGTTCTCATAAAAGACAAAACCGCATCCAAGGAAAGTTTCTTATTACGTTCAGTGAAAGTTTCACTTCTGTTCATTTTCTGGAGTTGCATGCTAAGCAGAATTCACACGTTCCCCCTCCTATGTGTGAACAGACACCATGCCTCCATGAAAATGCATTGTGAATGAGTGTCGGGATATATGTCACCTCTGTTCTTGGACCCGGCTTCTCCAATTGTATCTGCAGGAGTTCAGTAATTGCATTGCAGAATTCCATCTCAGGGCTGAAATAGTAGCAGGATGTATTCTAGAATGGGGGGGGGGGGGGGCTGGCATAAATGGCTTTGTTCAGCCTCACAAATGTGGTGGTGAGGATTGGAGCATTGACAGATACATCTAGGAGGCCACCTGTCAATGAAAGTGGAGTTCTCTTTTAGCCATGCACACTTAGATTTCTTTTTCTTGTGTATTGAACAAGAGAAGTCAGTTGATTCCCCCATCCTCAAATGAAACCCCTCCACCCATATAGTGCAGGGAAATATGGGACTTGTCAAACACACACACACACCCAAGCCTTACATCACCAAGTGCAATGCAAAGCGTCGGGCGCCGTGGTGTAAAGCACGCCGCCACTGGACGCCATTGGAGGCGTGTTCTCTGGAGTGACCATTCACGTTTCTCTATGGCAATCCGATGGACGTGTCTGGGTTTGGCGGTTACCAGAAGAACGGTACTTGCCTGACTGCATTGTGCCAAGTGTAAAGATTGGTGGAGGGGGGATTATGGTGTGGGGTTGTTTTTCAGGGGTTGGGCTTGGCCCCCTAGTTCCAGTGAAGGGAACTCTTAAGGCGACATTTTGGACAATTTCATGCTCCCAACTTTGTGGGAAGAGTTTGGGGATGGCCCCTTCCTGTTCCAACATGACTGCACACCAGTGCACAAAGCAAGGTCCATAAAGACATGGAGGAGCCAGTTTGGGGTGGAGGAACTTGACTGTCCTGCACAGAGTCCTGACCTCAACCCCATAGAACACCTTTGGGAAGAATTAGAGCGGAGACTGTGATCCATCTGCATACATTTTCCATCTGGCTCCTTCAATTTTGAAGTTTTTTTACAGGGTCCCCCATGGTTTGAAGTTTGACCAATTGGCTGAAATTAGAGCCATGTATGGCCAATCTAACTGGGCCTTGACTAGGGGCGGACTGACAACTCATGGGGCCCCCGGGCAATAGGGGATCATAGGGTCACTTTTGTCCTTGCCCACACTCAAAACACACCCACGCCTATAAAAGGCATTTCATGGGGCCCCCTACTGACCCCGGGCACTCGGGCACTGCCCAAGTGCTCGAATGGTCAGTCCGCCCCTGGCCTTGACTCACAACCTAACCCATGGCAACGCTTTTACCCACCCAATACCTGACCAGGGGCGGACTGACCTTTCTGAGGGTCTGTGGTCAGTAGGGGGCCCCATGAGATGCCCTTGGTACCATTCATAGGCTTGAGTGTGGGCGAAGACACATGGGCCCCATGATCCCCTATTGCCCGGGGGCCCCATGAGTTGTCGGTCCGCCCCTGTACCTGACTCTTGTAAGTGAACTTGCAGGCATTTTACTTGTTGTAGGACAATTTAATTACGACATTTTCTTTGTGGTTTCTCTCTCCAGGCTTCAGTGAGAATTGTCCATTGTTGGACGTCGCTCCGATCTTCACATAGACTGCAGATTTTCTCTTGCTCTTTGGCCAAAAAGTAGAAGGAGCAGAAGGCGACATGGCTGGCCATGTGTCTCCTACGGTAAGCTGTATATCTTACTTGGTTTAATAGACTGGATGACTGTTAACATGCACACTTGGGCAATGAGTTCTCGTATACTAGACTACAGAACACCTTCCCTTCTTATCTCCATAATGTAAGGGGGATGTTTTGTAGGCCACATTGTGAAAGCTCAAGCAGGACTGAGAACACTCCTTGGGATTTCAGATAACTGGGCAGAGCTGACAACCATTTTTGGTGCCACAGAGAGAGTGTTGTCAGCCCATGAGATGCCCTGGAACATCCAGCACTTTCTAATTTGCTAATAAAAGTCTTTTTTCAGCCAGACTAACTATGTAATATTATTATTATACAGGATTTATATAGCGCCAAGAGTTTGCTCAGCACTTTACATTATAATGGGAGACAGTACAGTAACAATACGATTCAATACACGAGGGGTTCAAGGGCCCTGCCCCTTGGAGCTTACAATCTAGGAGGGAGGGGAGAGTGGTACATTAGGAAATAACTGGGAGGGATGGAGTGGTAGGAAGAGTGTAGGAGTTCACTGAGGGCGGGGTAGGCTTCCCTGAAGAGAGAGGTTTTCAGGGTGCGCCTAAAGGTGAGGAGAGTAGGTGATAGTCTGATGGATTGGGGCAGGGAGTTCCAGAGGATGGGGGAAGACCTGGAGAAGTCCTGGAGGTGGGCATGGGAGGAGGAGACCAGGGAACTAGAGAGTAGGAGGTCTTGTGAGGAGCGGGGAGTATGTTTTGGGTGGTATTTGGATACCAGATCGGTGATGTAGTTTGGGGCAGTGTTATGAACAGCTTTGTACGTCAATGTTAGCAATTTGAATTTTATGCGTTGCGCAATCGGAAGCCAGTGGAGGGATTGGCAGAGAGGGGTGGCGGATACGGAGCGGTTTGTGAGGTGGATGAGTCTGGCCGCAGCATTCAAGATGGACTGAAGCGGGGATAGCCTGTGGTGAGGTAAGCCGATGAGGAGGGAGTTACAGTAATCGAGTTGTGAAATAATAAGGGAGTGAATGAGTTGCTTAGTGGTTTCCGGGGTTAGGAACGGACGTATCTTGGAGATGTTGCGGAGGTGAAGTCTACAGGAGTTAGCGATTGGACCTGGGGCTGGAATAAAAGCATCAACTGGAGTACTATGTGTAGGAGCTGAGCACAGCTCCCGCCCGCCATATAGTACAATGACGGGCACAAGGCGGTTCTCTCGTTTCTCATTCTAACCGCGCGTGCGCGGCTCCGGGAGTGCGCAGCGGTCGGCGGTGCGCTGTGTCCCTTATATACAGCGGATCACCGATCAACGGAAAGAGCCGAAGATGTCGGCTCGGTCGTGATCAGCTGTGTCCAATCACTGACTGACTCCCACTGACTCCATGTTTATTCTCATTGATGCTGGGCTCGGGACATTTTCTACCCCCACTTGCCACAATCCAGCCCCCACAGTAAACTGTCCCTTTGTAAAGTTCAGGGAAGAGGCAAGTCCTCGAAACGCGTCAGCCTTTTGGATGTCTACACTCCCTATTGCGGACTGTTACTCAGCGCGGTGTTGACCCAGCTGTTCTTTTATGATGTGCCTTCACTATATTGTCGTTTGTGAGTACAACACCTACTTTATTTTTTATTAAACATTTTTTATGGTAATGCACTAGGCCTGTGCGCCCTCTCTTTGTTCTTACCCCTGGTCTATACCGGGTGTCGGCAACCCGCGGCTCCAGAGCCGCATGCGGCTCTTTTTCACCTTGGCTGCGGCTCCGGAGCACACTGCTCACCAGGTGACAGGCAATAGGGCAGCAATGGGCAAACTACGGCCCGGCGGACCTTTTAATCCGGCCCGCGGAGCTAGGCTCCCACTAGGCTCTGCTCACAGTCCGCCCTGAAGACCGGTGTAGCATGAAAATCTGTCTCCTATGAGGATGTCCCCCTTGACGTATCTGCGCATGTGCCGGAGATCGCCGATCGCCTGCTAATGCCTGAAACTGGCACATGCGCAGATACGTCGAGGAGGACAGATCCTCATAGGAGACAGATTTTCATGCTACACCGGAACGGCGCGGGAACACGGCGAGAGGAACGCGCGGAGCAAAGGTAAGTGAATTGACACAGGGGGGACTTGGGGACTTAATATGGGGGATGAATTACTATAGGGGGGATGAATTACTATATGGGGGATGAATTACTCTATGGGGGATGAATTACTATGGGGGATGAATTACTATATGGGGGATGAATTACTATATGGGGGATGAATTACTATATGGGGGATGAATTACTATGGGGGATGAATTACTATATGGGGGATGAATTACTATGGGGGATGAATTACTATGGGGGATGAATTACTATATGGGGGATGAATTACTATGGGGGATGAATTACTATATGAGGGATGAATTACTCTATGGGGGATGAATTACTATGGGGGATTAATTACTATATGGGGGATGAATTACTATGGGGGATTAATTACTATATGGGGGATGAATTACTATATGGGGGATGTATTACTATATGGGGGATGAATTACTATATGGGGGATGTATTACTATATGAGGGATGAATTACTATGGGGGATGAATTACTATATGGGGGATGAATTACTATGGGGGATGAATTACTATATGGGGGATGAATTACTATGGGGGATGAATTACTATATGGGAGATGAATTACTATGGGGGATGAATTACTATATGGGGGATGAATTACTATATGGGGGATGAATTACTATATGGGGGATGAATTACTATGGGGGATGAATTACTATATGAGGGATGAATTACTATATGGGGAATGAATTACTATATGGGATGAATTACTATGGGGGATGAATTACTATATGGGGGATGAATTACTATGGGGGATGAATTACTATATGGGGGATGAATTACTATGGGGGATGAATTACTATATGGGGGATGTATTTTCAGTTTTAAAAATGTGGCTCTCAAAATAAATTTCAATCGTGGTTTTGGCGAGATTTGGCTCAGTTGAAAAAAAGGTTGCCCACCACTGACCTAAGGCTATGATTGTGATTATGACGATACACTGTGGCCCTGGTTAACCCTTTGCTTACTGAGCCCTTAAACCCCCTTCATGACCAGAGCGCTTTTTGCAATATATGCAGTGTCGGATTTGTTTTAAATGTTGCAATGGTTTTGCGGCTCCCAGTCTTTTTTTCCCTCTCGGAAACGGGTCCAAGTGGCTCTTTATGTCTTAAAGGTTGCAGACCCCTGGTCTATACCATGACAAGGGTTCTATATAGAAGAGTGAGATGTAAACGGTTTCTATTGTAGAAGTGTATCACACAGGGAAGGTGTCAGGCGTCTTCGCAGCCCTCCTCCTCGTGTGTGGGAGGACACGCTCTCCATTTTATTAGTGCAGATCTGTAAGGAGCGGCCTGGGCACACACTCTCAGATTAAAGCCGTCTATAAACCAGGATCTATTTTTACGACGACTTTTCCCTTTTCACGCTGAACAAGCTTCAAGTCACTGAGCATGCTCACTACAGTAAACCTGTAAGAAATGAACGATTGCAGTTTGTTCTGCTCATAAAACGGTTACAGCTAGGAAGTGCTGATGTCACATGCTCGCCCCTTTCACTGTTGGTTTTTTTTTTTTTTTTTTTTATTATGGCGGCTCAGCATCACATGTGGGCGTTGCCTAGAGCAGTCTGTGTGCAAATACAGCCTACCTAGAAACGCCCACTCCCCCCAGACTGACACCCACCCATCAAGGCATTTTCATATTTGTATAACTCCTGCCAAGTGCCAGCTCACTGCTTGCATCAGGACTAGGACTTCTGAGAGGAGTACTGAGGCAGGGTGCTGTGATTTTTAAAAAATTTTTTCTGGAAGTTATGTAACCCCCCCTGGCGGTATTCCCGAGTGTAGCTCGGGGTAAAGTTTCAGCACCACAAGCGGTAACCCCCCCGAGCTACACTCAGGAATACACTGCAGCGTTGCTCCGGGATCTCTCCTGCACTTACCTTGTCCTGCGCTCCCGCGATGTCCCCCCTGCAGTGTCCCCGGCAATGTCCTCCGGCTGATGCCGGCATCTGTCTTCCGGGTTCAGTTCCCTGCGACGTCGGGACGTACGGGGGATGGAACTGGCGGGAAATTCAAAACTGCGAAAAAGTGACATTCACTAAATACACTAAAATCACATAGTATAACATTCCTGTATCAAACCATTTCACATACATTTTGTCCCGAGTGCTTTGTCCGGCGCCCTGCCTGCATTTTTACTGTTCTTTCTGCCTGGAAACTGAGAAACGTCCATGGCGTCCAAAAAGCGTCCCTTTAGGTCAGACGCGGTTTTAGACCGGCTAGAGAACAGCGATAGTAAATCAGAACCACTTGCAGAATTGAGTGATAATGATTGGTGGGGGAAATTCCTCATCAGACACTGAAAACGATTCTGCGACTTTGCTCAGCGATGTGCGAACTTGGCGCTATATTTCACATTTCAGTGTTTTTGGTTTAATTATATTATTGAATTAAATTTATTATTATTATTATATTATTTTTTATGATTTATTAAATTATAGTTTATGATTTTGTGTTTCAAATTTTATCATCCCCGGGATGTTTACTAGACTCTTGTTCGGACAGATTTCAGTGAGTTATTCCTAAGAATTACAGCCTACAATAAAAAAAAGACATATTTCCATGCAAAAAAATGTACCGCTTTGAGCACAGAAATATGGACATAATCAGACCGCTAGGGAGGCTACAGCACCTTGCCAGCCCTTCCCACCAGCCATAATCATCCTGCATTGCATAGAGAAGGACAAATACCCAGTGATGACATCACCAGATCTAAAACCACATATGTAATGAAAATGGAAAGGTTTAATTTAAAAATCCATATTAGAGTGCACAATATATCGGTGGCCAAAACATCACAGCATTTTGCCAATAGGAAAAAAAGGTGCTGATGATGGCTTCTCTGTTTTTATTATCAAAGAAATGTGTCAAAGCAACTCACATGCAAAGCCGCGTCCCGTAGTCTTTTATGCAAAACAGTTACAGCAGACAGCGACACTTTATAAGACACTTTTAGAGCTACAGAAGAGGAGTTTTACAAATTTTACAGCCCCAGTGTGATCCTAACATCAGTTCCAGAGAGGGGGAAGGTTGTATTCCATACATCTCTGCAAGGATACTTCTGGCCTGTCGGATCTCATCTTCACCACACGAGGGCACTTCATCCTTACATTTTCCAGTTTTCCAGCACTTTGATCAGAAAAGAGAGGGGATTCTTCAGGATATTGATATTCCTGCGTATTATCAATACGCTTCTGGTTAGTGCGCATTTCCATCACTTGCACTGGAAAAACAGTGAGCACCTATACAGGACTGCATTCTATTTGTGACTTTTCAAATTATCAGTAATATTTACAAATACCATACAGCGCTGCATTATTTATATCTGTAGTTACAGCAGACAGTTTTTTTTTTCTTTTGTGATAAAGGTCTACATAAATAAAATCTGCTCATTGTAAGCACCCCTGTCAGTGGTAAATGGTTTGTCTCATCCTGTAACTGATACATTCTGCTGAAGAGCTTGTTCTTTTGAAAAACAACAGACTTATTGGCTGGATTACCAGATGAAAATAGAAGAAAGAAAGCCGAAAAAAGAAAACGAATGCAGCCACCACATCTAAGAATTAGTAAGCTGCAATAGAATGAATGGGATTAATACTGCTTTACGTTGAGACAGATGAATATATTACCCGGTTTTTGAGGTTGAACTGGAGAGTTCAGTACCTTTTATAAAGGTTATCGCTCGCTTAAAACTCAATGAGTCATTTACCAGGTAATTTTGGGGGGGGGGGGGTCTGTTTGCTCAGCATGCATGCTGTGATCATATGCATTTTTTTTATGCATTTTTTAAAAATAAATTTAAATTTAAAATACAGCTTCTGTATAACCGAAAGGCTTGTCATTATTGTTCTTATGTTTTCATTGTTTTGTGCACTTTAGGTGATATTTAGAGACGTTGCGGTTTATTTTTCGGAAAAGGAGTGGGAGCTGTTGGAAGGATGGCAGAAGGATCTGTACACTGGTGTCATCAAAGAAATTCACGGCATCCTAATTTCACTGGGTATTGTATCTCCGACCGGCTTGTAAGCAGCAGGGCACTTAACCACTTCCCGTCCGGCCCATGTATATAAATGGCTGGGCAGGAGCAGTGCAGGGGCGGGTGGCCATTTATAAATGTCCTCCCGCTTCCCTGCCTGTGCGTGCTCCCTGGGAGCGCGCGGCACGGCGATCCGGTGCTTGCTGGGTCCTCCAATCGCTGTACGGGACCTCTGTGTGAGGTCACGATCATGTGATCACTAATTGGCCAATCAGTGATCACATGAACAGTAGTAAACAAGATGTCACTTCCTGACATCATTGCTTACTACGTGTGAAATCTGTGAATGATCACAGAGGTCACATGGTACAAGGCCATTCACAACAGCCATGTGACCAATCACAGCTGTCACAGTATTTCTCAATGACTGCAAGAATGCAGCCAGAGAAAAGGAGAAATGATTGCTTTTACAGCCTTTATGGGCGTAAAAGTAATCAGTGTAAAAAAAAATAATCGTCACCCCCACAAGTAGTACAGTGTCACTATGGTGGCACTGTACTGCTAGGGTGACAGAATCTTAAAAAAAAAACAAATTAATATAAAACTGTAAAAACATTTTTTGAACAAATTATAATTTTTGGTTATAAACTAATTTCGGTTATTTTTTTTTTACTAAAAAGATAGCTGAATACATTTTGGCCAATATTTATGAAGAAAGATTATTTATTTGCAAAATGTTATAAGAAAAACACTTTTCTTTTTCAAAATGTTTGGACTTTTTCATTTATATAGCAAGAAAATAAAAATCCCAGCGGTGAATAAATACCACCAAAATAAAGTTTTATCTGTCTCAAAAAAATGCTAAAAAATTCATATGGGTGAAGTGTTGCATGACCGCGCAATTATCATTCAAAGTGTGATAGCGCTGAAAGCTGATAATTGGCCTGGACAGGAAGGGGGGGAGGGGGGGGAATGTCCGGACTTGAAGTGGTTAATCAGTGATTCATTTCTAATGTTATTGACTTCTAAGGGCTCATGGTTCGGCATATTTAACTTCATGATAATGAGCGCTTTAACCTCTGGTCAGTGATCGCCTTGCTTGCACCTCATTGAAATCTGCTGCAAATGAGGCAGTTGTCAGCAAGAAGTCAAAGGAATCCACGTCATCATATTATTATTACAATATTGTTGGAACAGTCATATCAAGTATATTGTTTCCGTTTTTATTGCATGTGCTTTTATTTGTTCTTTCTTCCATTTTATGAAGACCATCCTGACCAGAAAAACTGAAATGGGATGATTTAACCTCTTTAACCACTTGCCGTCCGCCTGCTGTTTATAAATGGCAGGGCGGTGGCAGTCCAGGGGCAGGTTGCCGTTCATAAACGGCACCCGCCTTTTCTAGCTGTGCGCGCTCCCTGGGAGTGCGCAGCACCGCGATCCGGTGCCCGGTGTGTCCTCCGGACACAGTGAAACACCGATCGTCGAACGGGACCTCTGTACGAGGTCCCGATCATGTGATCACTGATTGGCCAATCAGTGATCACATGCAAAGTAGTAAGCAAGATGTCACTTGCTTACTACTTTGCTTACTACGTGTGAAATCTGTGAATGATCACAGAGGTCACATGGTACAAGGCTATTCACAACAGGCTTGTACCATGTGACAAGCTGTGACCAATCACAGCTCACTCAGTACTTCTCAATGAGTGCAAGAATGCAGACAGAGAGAAAGAGAAATGATTGCTTTTACATCCTATATGGATGTAAAAGCAATCAGTGTAAAAAAAAAAAATCTTCATCACCCCCCACAAGTAGTACAGTGTCACCATGGTGACACTGTACTGCTAGGGTGACAGTATGTAAAATAAAAAATAATAATATAAAAAAATGAAAAATGTAAAAAAAAAAATTAAAAAAATTATAATTTTTGGTTATAAACTAATTTGGATTTTTTTTTTTACTAAAAAAATAACGGAATAAATTTTGGCCAAGATTTATGATGAAATATTATTTATTTGCAAAATTTTATAAAAAAAACTTTTTTTCAAAATTTTTGGACTTTTTCATTTAGATAGTAAAAAAAATAAAAATCCCAGCGGTAAATAAATACCACCAAAATAAAGCTTTATCTGTCTCAAAAAAATGGTAAAAAATTCATATGGGTACAGTATTGCATGACCGCGCAATTGTCATTCAAAGTGTGATAGCGCTGAAAGCTGAAAATTGCCCTGGGCAGGAAGGGGGTAAAAGTGTCCGGACAGGAAGTGGTTAAAAGCAGACAACATACATGCACATTACCAGGTCTGACTGGTTATACTGGGATGATTCCTGCAGCTACAAGCATCATCCTTGTTTTTTTTCAGCTGCCGATTCTCTTTCAAGTAAAAGTAATCCTAGCGGCTAATTAGCAGCTGGTTTACTTTTACAGGCTGCTGAAGGTGGTCCCGCATGCATATGTAAATTGTGATCACTCCACATGTGTGAGGTATCGCCACGAACGTCAGAGCAAGAGCAGTAATTCTAGCACCAGACCTCCTGTGTAACTCTACACTTGTAACCTGTAAAGGCTTTTAAAGGGTCCAAATAAACAAACGAAACCAGCGCTCAAATCTTCATGCAGACTAGGATAACTGTAGCTGTCATTCGTTGAGGTGCAGCCCTTAGAAGATCAGGAAATCTTGATACTGGTGAACAAAAGCAAAACAGGGCGCACTTTCTTCGTGCATTACCATGGTGAAACATGAATTTATTTAAAAGCATATAGATGCATACTCACAAACCAAAGGGGGATAAAAAGAGAGAAGAAGAGTCTGTAATGGCGGTCTAAAGAGCTCTGAAGAAGGGAGTACGTCTCCCGAAATGCTTTAGCCTACCTCACCAAGGGTCTTCCATTACTTTGGACCATCATTACGGACTCTTCTCTGTTTTTTATCCCCCTTTGGTTTGTGAGTATGCATGTATATGCTTTTAAATAAATTCATGTTTCACCATGGTAATGCACGAAGAGAATACGCCATTTTGCTTTTGTTTGCTTTTAACCTCTTCGTGTCGGCCACACGCAAATGTGCGGCCTCCGGGCGTCTGGGCATTGACGCTGAGCGGCCGCAAATTTGCTTGCAATTAAGAAAAACATATGTGCTGAGAGCGCGCGCACTGCATGCTCCCAACACATACAGTTGCAAGAAAAAGTATGTGAACCCCTTGGGATTACGTGTTTTGCATGAAGTCAACAATTCTTGATTGTAGGTCTTCTGAGAGCGCTTTTCTGTGAGGCATGGTTCACATCAGACAGTGCTTCTTGAAACCAGTAAACCCAAAACAGGTGTGTGTTTTTTGAGGGCAGGACAGCTGTCAGCAACACATCCAATATCATCACACTGATTGGAGTCAAGGTTGGCTCACTCCTGGCTACAATTAGCTCTGGGAGAAGTCATTAAGCTAGGGCCTCACATACTTTTTCCTCCCTGCACTGTGAATGTTTACAGGTTATGTGCAATTAAACCATGGCAACATCTAATGTTTGTGTAGTATTATGTTCAGCAGACTGTGTTCTTCTATTGTTGTGACTTAGATGACGTTCAGAGCACATTTTATGCCCAATTCATGCAAAACACGTAATCCCAAGGGGTTCACAAACTTTTTCTTGCAACTGTATGTTCGGTACTCAAGAAAAGGTCCCGATCTCATCTTTCAATCGGGACCTTTCCTGATCATGTGACTGCCACGATGGAGAATCACATGACCCCGCTCCACCTCCCGGCTTCTGAAACCCTTAAAGGGCCAGGAGGCGCCGGCGCCAAGGGGTTAAAGGGTTGCCTGTGGAGATTTTTAAGTACTGTAGTCCATTCCACGTGCGGACGCAATCTTAAAGCATGACATGTTTGGTATCTATTTATTCGGCGTAACGTCAACTTTTTATATTTTACCAAACAATTTGGTATTATATTGTGCATTAAAATATATTAAAGTGTAAAAAAAAAAAAAAAAAAAAGCTGTTGAAATACCGTGTGACATAAAAAATTTGCTACATCCACCATTTTATTCTCTAGGGCTTTTGCTTGAACAAAAATACAATGTTTGGGGGTCCTAAGTAATTTTCTAGAAAATAAAGCTTTTTTTTTTTTACAATTTATGTGAGAAGTGTCAGAATAGGCTCGGGAAGCAAGTAACATAGAAAAGCTAAGAGGAGAAAGTCAGACAAAAGGTCATGTTTCCATTTTCTTGTCTTTTCTTGTTTTTTTTTGGTAGGCTTTGTGATTCTGAATCCTAATAACTTCCTTCGGATACAACCGGAAGAGGAGCCTTGCCGGAAAAGTTACCACGTCGGTGGCAGGAATGGAAACGTGAATGTTGCAGGTTCAGGTGGGCTGTCCGTTATTTTTGCTGCCCTTGAGACCCCGCTCACTCATAAACGCTCGACAAGTAAAATTGATTATTTCCAATGGCCCCTGTTCACATTTGAGCGTTCTGTCACCTGTAGCAAAATGCCTGTTGCTCAGAAAAGTACTTGCGCTACTTTTAAGGCAGATGCGGTTTGCCTCCATAGACGTGAATGAATAATGCCTGAACAGTGGGAATGAGTGTTGTTTCAAGCCTTTTTTCAAATGTTTTTTTCAGGCATTATCAACTCAAACAGCAGCTACTCCTATTGGCCACAGCAAAAACACCTAAATGAAAAACGCCTATAATATTTGCAAATCTGCTAAAAAAAAAAAGCCTGAAAGATGCCTAAAGAAAATGCCTGAAAAACGCTCAACTTAGTGTGAATCGAACCTTAATATTTTCCATTTAACTCCAGCATGCACCACAGAGCATAGGAGAGAACACTGAACCATTCACGTCCATCCATGCCACAGTGACATGTGATTCCTCCTACAGAGCTCCTACACACACAGCCTCTGATGCCAGATTGGTCAGAAGACAGTTCCTCCATACTGTATTTTTTGCTCCGTTAGACACACATAGGTTTTAGAGGAGGAAAACAAGAAAAAAAATATTCTGAACCAATGGATTGCAGACATAGTACAGGAGATGACCAGAGACTGCAGACATAGTACAGGAGATGACCAGAGACTGCGGACATAGTACAGGAGATGACCAGAGACTGCGGACACAGTGCAGGAGATGACCAGAGACTGAGGACATAGTACAGGAGATGACCAGAGACTGCAGACATAGTACAGGAGATGACCAGAGACTGCAGACATAGTACAGGAGATGACCAGAGACTGCGGACATAGTACAGGAGATGACCAGAGACTGCGGACACAGTGCAGGAGATGACCAGAGACTGCGGACATAGTACAGGAGATGACCAGAGACTGCGGACACAGTGCAGGAGATGACCAGAGACTGAGGACATAGTACAGGAGATGACCAGAGACTGCGGACGTAGTACAGGAGATGACCAGAGACTGCAGACATAGTACAGGAGATGACCAGAGACTGCAGACACAGTACAGGAGATGACCAGAGACTGTGGACACGGTACAGGAGGTGACCAGAGACTGCAGACATAGTACAGGAGATGACCAGAGACTGCAGACATAGTACAGGAGATGACCAGAGACTGTGGACACGGTACAGGAGGTGACCAGAGACTGCGGACATAGTACAGGAGATGACCAGAGACTGCGGATATAGTACAGGAGATGACCAGAGACTGCGGACATAGTACAGGAGATGACCAGAGACTGCGGACATAGTACAGGAGATGATCAGAGACTGAGGACATAGCACAGGAGAGGACCAGAGACTGCGGACATAGTACAGGAGATGACCAGAGACTGCGGACACAGTGCAGGAGATGACCAGAGACTGAGGACACAGTACAGGAGATGACCAGAGACTGCGGACATAGCACAGGAGATGACCAGAGACTGCAGACATAGTACAGGAGATGACCAGAGACTGCGGACATAGCACAGGAGATGACCAGAGACTGCGGACACAGTACAGGAGATGACCAGAGACTGCGGACACAGTACAGGAGATGACCAGAGACTGCGGACATAGTACAGGAGATGACCAGAGACTGCGGACATAGCACAGGAGATGACCAGAGACTGAGGACACAGTACAGGAGATGACCAGAGACTGCGGACATAGTACAGGAGATGACCAGAGACTGCGGACAGTACAGGAGATGACCAGAGACTGCGGACACAGTACAGGAGATGACCAGAGACTGCGGACACAGTACAGGAGATGACCAGAGACTGCGGACATAGCACAGGAGATGACCAGAGACTACACAGTCTATGGCTCTCCAGCTGCATGAAAGTCGGACCAAAGTAGTGCATAGACTGTTTTGAAGTCACTGCAACTTTAAATTGTTCATATATGAATGGTTATTGTTGGAAAACATGGGGTACGACTTGTCATGCAACTTTAATGTCCAACTTTGATGTTCTGACCTATCAAGAGCCATCTAGCTCACTGAAAGGAGAGGAGAGAAAGCCGCAGGGATTTCAAATCCCCAGACCTGTGAAGTGACTTTTCCTTTTGTGACAGCCTGGGGTCAGTGCAGGGAGGTTTACTTTACTGCTCCAGTGTGGACTCGGGCTATGACAAGCTTGGGTTCACACAGGAGAGGTGGGAAACCACATGCGATTTGGAGAGGAATCGCACCGCATTCCTGTTCAAAGCTCATGCTATTCTTTGCTGTGCTGTTTGTGCCCATTCATTTTGTATGCATGAAGATCACACCGCAAGGTATTGGTTTTGGGTATTGGTTGCGTTTTCACAAGTACTCGTGAAAATACTCAATATCAGCATCGATGCATCCCTGCTTTATATACTCTAAAATGAATAAACTTTTGGTGAAGGAACGTATTTACAGTCCTGGCCAAAAGTTTTGAGAATGACACAAATATTTACCTGCAAGGAAACACAGTCATTATTATTATTATTATTATACAGGATTTATATTGCGCCAACAGTTTGCTCAGCGCTTTACAAAATGAAGGTAGACATTACAATTACAATACAATTTGGTACAAGAGGAAACAGAGGGCCCGGCTCGTTAGAGCTTACAATCTAGGAGGAAGGGTTGAGGGATACAAAAGGTAATAGCTGTGGGGGGGGATGAGCTGATGGAGCAAATAAATAGCTGTTTACTAGGTAGAAGCAGGATAGGCTTCTTTAAAGAGAGAGGTTTTCAGGGATCGTCTAAAGGTGGATAGATTAGGAGACAGCCGGTCAGATTGGGGCAGGGAGTTCCACAGGATGGGAGAAGCTCGGGAGAAGTCCTGGAGGTGAGCATGGGAGGACGTGACATGGGAGCTAGAGAGCAGAAGGTCTTGGGAGGATCGAAGAGAGCGGTTTGGTTGATATTTTGAGACCAGGTTGGTGATGTAGCTGGGGGCAGAGTTGTGGATGGCTTTGTAAGTTGTTGTTAGTATTTTGAATTTTATTCTTTGGGGCGAGTGGAAGCCAGTGGAGGGATTGGCAGAGAGGGGTGGAGGACACTGAGTGGAAGCCAGTGGAGGGATTGGTAGAGGGGTAGCAGACACTGAGCGGTTGGTTAGGTGGATGAGCCTGGCAGCAGTATTCATGATGGCCTGGAGGGGGGATAGCCTATGTAAAGCAGGCCAATGAGGAGGGAGTTGCAGTAGTCGAGGCGAGAGATAACCAGGGAGTGAATTAGGAGCTTTGTGGTATCATTGGTTAAAAAGGGTTGTGTTCTGGAGATGCGTCATCATTGCTTTGCACAAACAGGGATTCACAGGCAAGGATATTGCTGCTGCTAAAATTGCACCTAAATCAACCATTTATTATTGGATCATCAAGAACTTCAAGGAGAGAGGTTCAACTGTTGTGAAGAAGGCTTCAGGGCATCCAAAAAAGTCCAGCAAGCCCCAGGACTGTCTTGATTCAGCTGTGGGATTGAGGCACCACCAATGCAGAGCTTGCTCAGGAATGGCAGCAGGCAGGTGTGAGGGCATCTGCACGCACAATAAGGAGAAAACTTTTGGAGGATGGCCTGGTGTCAATAATCGCAACGAGGAAGCCACTTCTCTCCAGGAAAAACATCAGGGACAGACTGATATTCTGCAAAAGGTACAGGGATTGGACTGCTAAGGACTGGGGGAAAGTCATTTTCTCTGATGAATCTCCTTTCTGATTTTTTGGGGCATCTGGAAAAATGTTGTCCAGAGAAGAAAAGTTGAGCCCTACCATCAGTCCTGTGTCATGCCAACAGTAAAGCATCCTGAGACCATTCATGTGTGGAGTCGCTTCTCAGCCAAGGTAGTGGGCTCACTCACAATTCTTCCTAAGAACACAGCCATGAATGAAGAATGGTCCAAAAACAAAATCCTCCGAAAGCAACTTCTCCCAACCATCCAAGAACAGTTTGGTGAGGAACAATGCCTTTTCCGGCATGATGGAGCACCTTGCCATAAGGCAAAAACGATAACAAAGTGGCTTGGGGAGCAAAACATTGAAATTTTGGGTCCATGGCCAGGAAACTCTCCACACCTTAATCCCATTGAGAACTTGTAGCCATTCCTTAAGAAGCGGGTGAACTAAGAACCCCACAAATTCTGACAAACTCCAAGCATTGATTATGCAGGAATGGGCTGCCACCAGTCAGGATGTGGCCCAGAAATTGATTGACAGCATGCCGGGGTGAATTGCAGAGGTCTTGAAAAAGAAGGGTCAACACTGCAAATAATGACTGCATAAAATTCATGTCATTGTCAGTAAATGCCTTTGACACTTATGGAATGCTTGTAATTATACTTCAGTATATCAGAGTAACGTCTGACAAAAAGATCTAAAAACACTAAAGCAGCAGAATTTGTGAAAATTAATATTTGTGTCATTCTCAAAACTATTGGCCATGGCTGTAGACCGTAAGCTGCACCTTGGTGCTTTCTCCTTTCGATTAAACTCGCAGCTTCCTCCCCAGGTGGAGATCTTGGCCCATGGGGGGTTTTGGTAGGAGAGCGGTCTCTTATCAGACTACTACACCAGACCAGAGTCCAGCTCTCCACCAGCATGCCTTCTAACATTGTCCCAGGGGCGGACTAACAACTCATGGGGCCCCCGGGCAATAGGGGATCATGGGTCCCCTGTGTCCTTGCCCAAACTCAAAAAAGCCTATGAAAAAGGTACCAGGGGCATCTCATGTGGCCCCCTACTGACCCTGGGCCCTCGGGCAGTGCCCTAGTTTCCAAATGGTCAGTCCGCCCCTGGGCAATAGGGGATTATGGGACCCCTGTGTCCTTGCCCAAACTCAAAAAAGACTATGAAAAAGGTACCAGGGGCATCTCATGGGGAACCCCTACTGACCCTGGGCCCTCGGGCAGTGCCCTAGTTTCCAAATGGTCAGTCCACCCCTGGGCAATAGGGGATTATGGGACCCCTGTGTCCTTGCCCAAACTCAAAAAAGCCTATGAAAAAGGTACCAGGGGCATCTCATGGGGCCCCCTACTGACCCTGGGCCCTCGGGCAGTGCCCTAGTTTCCAAATGGTCAGTCCGCCCCTGGGCAATAGGGGATTATGGCACCCCTGTGTCCTTGCCCAAACTCAAAAAAGACTATGAAAAAGGTACCAGGGGCATCTCATGGGGAACCCCTACTGACCCTGGGCCCTCGGGCAGTGCCCGAGTTTCCAAATGGTCAGTCCGCCCCTGCATTGTCCTATGACATTCCTAGTGGATGTATTCTCACTGTTCCCTTTATTTTGTTACTCCCCCCAGACTGTTCTTTGGTGAACCCCGACATTCTGTTAACTGTCCAGCTCGGTGAGAAGCAGCGTGCCACAGAGACGTATGACCAGAACGGCAGAGAGAACATGTCATTCCCCAGCACAAGTAAGATCGCTGAGACAAGTTATGTATTTATGTCAGGGTCATGTTTGAGTGGATAGTCAAAATACTCTGTGGACTGTGCATTCCTCAATACTGGAAGTGGTGGAAAAAGAGGAGGGTAAACCACTGCTAAAAGCTGAACCTCCAGGATTTCCACTCCCTGCTGCCCTTCTTCCCCCATATTATTATTATGGTATTGGTTAATTCACCTTCGTTATGCTGTCCCATATTGGTGTAGAGCAGTGTTTCTCAACTCCAGTCCTCATGGACCCCCAACAGGTCATGTTTTCAGGATTTCCCTCAGATGAAACAGCTGTGGTAATTACTAAGGCAGTGAAACTGATCAAATCACCTGTGCAAAATAATGGAAATCCTGAAAACATGACCTGTTGGGGGTCCATGAGGACTGGAGTTGAGAAACACTGGTATAAAGGTATATTGTGCTATACCTACCTTCCCGCCAGGGCTGTCTTTCAGTTCAACCAATGTAGACCAAAACCACATTAACCACTCACCCTCTGGAAGATTTACCCCCCTTCCTGACCAGGCCATTTTTTGCGATACGGCGCGGCGTTATTTTTACTTACAATTGTGCGGTCATGCAACGCTGTGCATAAATGAAATTTATGTAATTTTTTTCTCCCAAATAGAGCTTTATTTTGGTGGTACTTGATCACCTCTGGGGTTTTTAATTTTTTTGCGCTATAAACAAAAACGACTGACAATTTCGGAAAAAAAAAATATTTTTTTACTTTCTGCTATAAAACAGATCCAATTAAAAAAATCCAATTTTTCATAATTTTGGCCAATCTGCATTCTGATACATATCTTTGGTAAAAAAAAATAATCCCAATAAGCGTATATTGATTGGTTTTTGCAAAAGTTGATCCAGGGAATATCTGATTTCCTCTCTGGGGATCAGGAAGGAATTTTTTTCCCTGCAGGAGCAAATTGGATCATGCTTTGCTGGGTTTTTTGCCTTCCTCTGGATCAACTGTGGGTGTAGGATTATAACTTTTTTTTTCCTTTTTATTTTGAATTTTTCTTTTTTTTTTCCTATTTTTTTCTTCTTTTTTTTAATGGTTGAACTGGATGTACGTTTGTCTTTTTTCAGCCAGACTAACTATGTAACTATATGTAACTATGTCTACATACTATTCTATATATACATTTTGTTTTTTTTAATGGTTGAACTTGATGGACTTTTTTCAGCCAGACTATGTAACTATATGTAACTATGTCTACATACTATTCTATATATACATTTTTTTTCCTTTATACTAGTAATGGCGGTGATCAGCATCTTATCGCGGGACTGTGATATTGCAGTGGTCAATCTGACACTAATTCACACTTTGTGGGAACCAATGACACTAATCAAGTGATCAGTGCTAAAAATATACACTGGCCCTGTATTAATATCATTGGCTGGAAAGGGGTTAACCATCCTGGGGCGATCAAAGGGTTATCTGTGTGCCTAACCAGTGTTTACAGTTTGGTGATTTTACTAGGCAAGTGCTGGATTTTTTATCCCAGCTTTGCAGGGAAAGGAAATCCAGCAGATCGCCGCTGACAGGAAACAGCTCTGCCTTGTTTACAGAGCTGTGTCCTGTCACTCCTCGCCAGTCAACGAGTGCTGATGCTCATCCAATGGCCGGCGCCCATTGATTGGCTTCTGCTTTGACTAATCACAGAAGACGCGGAGCGGTGACAGCGCGCACCCCCTAAACCAGGAAGTGCAAGTTCACATATATATACATGTTTTTGCCCATCATTGTTGCATATCAGTGCTGCCTATCCGTTCCACCTCATCAGTGCCACCTATCAGTGCTGCCTATCCGTTCCACCTCATCAGTGCCACCTATCAGTGCTGCCTATCCGTTCCACCTCATCAGTGCCACCTATCAGTGCTGCCTATCCGTTCCACCTCATCAGTGCCACCTATCAGTGCTGCCTATCCGTTCCACCTCATCAGTGCCACCTATCAGTGCTGCCTATCCGTTCCACCTCATCAGTGCCACCTATCAGTGCTGCCTATCCGTTCCACCTCATCAGTGCCACCTATCAGTGCTGCCTATCCGTTCCATCTCATCAGTGCCGCCTATCAGTGCTGCCTATCCGTTCCACCTCATCAGTGCCACCTATCAGTGCTGCCTATCCGTTCCACCTCATCAGTGCCACCTATCAGTGCTGCCTATCCGTTCCATCTCATCAGTGCCGCCTATCAGTGCTGCCTATCCGTTCCATCTCATCAGTGCCACCTATCAGTGCTGCCTATCAGTGCAGCCTCATCAGAGCACACCAGTGAAGGAGAAAAATTACCTGTTTGCTAAATTTTATAATAGAAACAAAGGAAAACTTTTTTTTTTTCTCTTTTTTTGTCTATAGTGCAAAAAATAAAACCCCCAGTGGCGATTAAATACCACCAAAAGAAAGCTCTATTTGTGTGAAAAAAAATTATAATTTCATATGGGTACAGTGTGGCATGGCCGCGCAATTGTCATTCAAAGTGCGACAGCGCTGAAAGCTGAAAATTGGCCTGGGCAGGAAGGGGGTACAAGTGCCCGGTAGGCGAGGGGTTAACACCACTCTATATACATAGATATAATATTTTCTCCCTTTTTTATAAGTGATCACATGCCTTCCATTCTCAGCTGCACACGGAGCTCAGAGACCTAAGGGCAGGGACACCAGGGATTTCACACAAAGCAAGCAATACAAAGAGAACAGGATACTTTTTCATACAAGTACATGGTACGGCAGGCACAGATCAGGAATATGAAATGTTGGGTTCATATATTCTTTAAATCTGCTCCCACCCCCCATTCGAAGACTATCTACCCTGTAAAAGGAAAGATGTCTGTACTTACCTATTCTGAAGTCACTCCAGTCGGGTCACATGATTAGGTCCGAGCGCCAGGTTCAGTGTAGAGGAGGGGCAGCTGACCATGGATACCTCATAGTAACCCTATGGGTGATGTCATTGTCCAGGCTCTGCATCTGTTGTCAGCTGTCCCTCCTCTACACTGAAGCCGGTTCAGGGACCCGATCATGTGACCGGACCAGGGCACCTTCAGAATAGGTAAGTATAGGCTTCGTTCCTTTTACAGGGTAGATAGAAGAGGCTTAGAGAGGGGGTGGGAGTAGATTTAGGCTTAGTTGGGTTTTGACTTTGCCATTTTAACCACCTCCTGTCCGGTCGTTGTATATAAACGGCCGGACGGTGGCAGTGCAGGGTCGGGTGGCCGTTTATTAACGACCTCCCCACCCCCTGCTTGTGCGCGCTCCATGGGAGTGCGCAGCTCCGCGATCCGGTGCCCGCTGTGTCCTCCAGACACAGTGGAACACCGATCGTCGTACTGGACCTCTGTGTGAGGTCCCGATCATGTGATCACTGATTGGCCAATCAGTGATCACATGCAGAGTAGTAAGCAAGATGTCACTTCTGACATCATTGCTTACTATGTGTGAAATTTGTGAATGATCACAGAGGTCACATGGTACAGGGCTATTTATAGCAGCCTTGTACCATGTGAGAAGCTATGACCAATCACAGCTCACACAGTAGTTCTCAATGGCTGCAAGAATGCAGCCAGAGAAAATGAAAAATTGAGAAATGATTGCTTTTACAACCTTTATGGATGTAAACGCAATCAGTGTAAAAAAGAAAAAATCTTCATCACCCCCCACAAGTAGTACAGTGTCACCATGGTGACACTGTAATGCTAGGATGACAGTATGTAAAAAAAAAACCAAACCATTAATAATAATATAAAAAAAAAAAAAAAAAATGTAATTTTTGGTTATAAACAAATTTTATATTTTTTTTTACCAAAAGGATAACTGAATACATTTTGGCCAAGATTTATGAAGAATGATTATTTATTTGCAAAATTTTATAAGAAAAACACTTTTTTTTCATAATTTTTGGACCTTTTCATTTACATAGCAAAAAAAATAAAAATCCCAGTAGTGAATAAATACCACCAAAATAAAGCTTTATCTGTCTCAAGAAAAATGCTAAAAAATTCATATGGGTACAGTGTTGCATGACCGCGCAACTGTCATTCAAAGTGTGATGAAAGCTGAAAATTGGCCTGGGCAGGAAGGGGGGGGGGAAGTGTCCGGACTGGAAGGGGGGGAAAGTGTCCGGACTGGAAGTGGTTAAGAACGCTATGAGATCATTTATTGTTGCTGATTTTAAGCCCGGGTTCACACTAATGCGGTGCGGAATTTGCAGCGTTTTCAGTGTGAATTCCGCACCGCATCAGAATCGCACCCCGTTCATGCAAACCGCTGCGGGTGTATATGTTAAGTTAACAACACCCTGAAATCGGTCCGCAAAACACGGTGCGATGTGCAGAATCGGGTCGCATAGGTGTGAATACCCATGTGATCCGATTCTAGTGCGGACCCAAAAAAGGGTCGTGCGCCTTTTTGGTGTGGTGCAATTTTAGCCATACAAAATGTAAGGCTCCGATTGCACCGCACACAAACCGCATGTGATTTGTACAGGAATGCGATACGGTTTCTGTGCGAATCACATGCGATATACAGAGCCGCACAAGTGTGAACCCGGGCTAATAGTGCTTAGTACATTAGTCACTCCCCCTCCCTGGCCACCCCTATCTCTATGACTAAGCCTATCACAGTGAAATGTGTCAAGGAGGGGCGGTCCCTGGGTATGCACATCCTGTATGTTGTCATGTCATGTGTGGATTAATAAAGTTGTTTAGAGGAGTTATTATATTGTTGTGTGGCTTGTATTGTCTTGAAAGTTCATTTATACCTCCTAACACAACCCAACCCACCTTCCACAGATGCATACTTCAGTATAAGTGCTGCGGTTCTGCTGTTTGTTTACATTCAGCAGTGTTTACATTCAGCAGTGTTTACATTCAGCAGTGTTTACATTCAGCAGTGTAAGTCTTCACTGTCCTGGCCGCTCCTACGCATCAGTGCCCCATAGGCTGTATCCCAAGGCCAGATTAGGTGCCATAGGAGTCTGTGGGGCTGCAATCTGTAGGTCCATGAAGACTTGAATCTGAATGTAAACCCCAAGCTGTCAGATCAAGGTAAGTATGAATCTGTGGAGAGGAGTTAGGTTGGGTCGGGGCAAAAAAAGACAAGGGCACTTTGTTTTAACCACTTGCCCACCAGAGGATTCCCCCCCCCCCCTTCCTGACCAGGGCATTTTTGTCGTTACGGCCAGGGGCGGACTGACCATTTGCAAACTCAGGCACTGCCCGAGGGCCCGGGATCAGTAGGGGGCCCCTTGAAATGCCCCTGGTACCTTTTTCATAGGCTTTTTTGAGTTTGGGCAAGGACACAGGGGCCCCATGATCCCCTATTGCCCGGGGGCCCCATGAGTTGTCAGTCTGCCCCTGGTTACGGCACTGCGGTACTTTAACTGACAATTGCGCGGTCATGCAACGCTGCACCCTAATGAAATTTACGTCCTTTCTTTCCCACAAATAGAGCTTTCTTTCGGTGACATTTGATTGCCTCTGACACTCTACTAATGGCACTGGGCAGGAAGGGGTTAACATGAGGGGCGATCAAAGGGTTAACTGTGTGTTGTGTGTGTGCTTTCCACTGTAAGCACACTGCTCTGTATGACTCTGCTATGCAGAGCCATACAAAGCAGTGTGCTGGAGCTGATAGAAGAGAGAGTTGTATTGTTTACATACAGTTCTCTCCCCCATCGGTATTACTCGGTGATCACCGGGTGCCGGTGAGTGATCACCGGCCGTGACCCGGTGATGTTCAGCCGAGGTCACGAATGGCGCACCCTCTACCTGGAAATGCAGAATCGTGTATATATACATTGATTTTGCGCACCCATGCCACCCTGTAGCAGTATTTCTGCTTTAGGGTGGTGGGAAAGCAAGGCCATTCAGGGAACACTTTGCATTTTGCAAAAGGCAGGGTGGTGACATCACAATCTCCACCTCATCCAATCAGAGAACACTGTGTATTCATTGAGAAAATGCAAAGCGTTCGCTGAATGGCGAGTGATCTCCTGTGTTTACAGTGCAGCAGAGCAGCCGCTCAGCATGGGGCCCAGAAGCCAGCAGTAGTCACTGTAGTAGTGGTGTAGTAGCAATGCCTACTGCAGTGATTTCCAGCTTTCAGGGGGATTCTGCAGGTATGGTACATACATAGCAAAAAGACGCTGGCAAACGGTATGCTCTTCTTGTTACTCTTTATTGGCTACATGACATGAATACAGGGAGAAAAACTAACGCGTTTCACCTATAAAGCCTTCCTTAGCATATTATACTATGAAATGCCACACTAACGTGTTTCGGCTATACAGTCTTTTTCATAGCATACTATACTAAGAAATACCACACTAACGTGTTTCGGCTATACAGTCTTCCTCATAACATACTATACTATGACATGCCACACTAACGCGTTTTGGCTAGACAGCCTTCCTCATAGCATACTATACTATGAAATGCCACACTAACGCGTTTCGGCTATACAGCCTTCCTCATAGCATATTATACTATGAAATGCCACACAAACGTGTTTCGGCTATGCAGCCTTCCTCACAGCATACTATACTATGAAATGCCACACTAACGTGTTTCGGCTATGCAGCCTTCCTCACAGCATACTATACTATGAAATGCCACACTAACGTGTTTCGGCTATGCAGCCTTCCTCACAGCATACTATACTATGAAATGCCACACTAACGTGTTTCGGCTATACAGCCTTCCTCACAGCATACTATACTATGAAATGCCACACTAACGTGTTTCGCCTATACAGTCTTCCTCACAGCATACTATACTATGAAATGTCACACTAACGTGTTTCGGCTATACAGTCTTCCTCATAGCATGCTATACTATGAAATGCCACACTAACGTGTTTCGGCTATACAGCCTTCCTCATAGCATGCTATATTCATGTCATGTAGCCAATAAAGAGTAACCAGAAGAGCATACCAGGTTGCCAGTGTCTTTTTGCTTTGGAATCATTGTCTGGAGAGTTGGACGTCCCAGCCTGTGCACTGGTCTTCAGCATGCATACTAATGTATAGCGGTTGAGCTTGGGTAAGATTCTTGTGTGCTTGCTATGCTTACATGCTTGCATTGCTCCAGACTGGAGGCACACCATGTATGTGAAATATCACAAACCCTTGATATCTTCTACAGTGTACAGGAAGCTTTGTGTTACTCTCTCCCTATATTTTGTGTATTATCCGTTGTTCCTTGTTGTTTTAGGCAAGTTTATAGACCGATTTGGAGAGTACACAGCCGTTAAGCAGGAGTCTCCGAATGAAGAATTTTCTGTTATTTCCGATGTTGAAATTTTAGAAGACACAGGAAAATGTAAGTAGGACCCGCCGCCCTGTCAGAATCGTACGTTGTTTCAATATTTTCCGTTTTGAGAATATTCGCACGGTTTTGAACATAGTTCTGTAAAAAGAGCGGGAATATAGACAAGCTGCCCGTGGCTCGGGTAGTATTGCCCTGGTACTCTTCTTGTGACCCTTATTGTTATCCTCCACAGGTTTTACTCCTAATAGCCCAGTGGTTCGGAGGGTCAGTGTTCAGGAGCCCCCAGCCAATAGCCACAACTTCCATACAGATGGAAAACATGGTATCAAATATGCAGCTGGTGAGTTGTCACTTTACATGGATCTGTAGTCTTTTTACAGCTGAACTGCAGGCAATCGGCTATATACACCGATAAAATACAGTTACTCTGTGTGACTTATGATCCACTACAAAGAAAAACAGGAGATAAAAGATCAAAAGCTGTACTCAATAAATATCATTAAGGGGTCTATGTATGAAAAATGTGCTTTTTAATGTCTCAACCGCTGTGAATTATCCCCGTAATGTGTTTAACCACCTCCAACTGGCCTATAGTAAGAAGATCATCATTATGCTGGGTGGACGTAATGTACTCCCAGTCGCATGGCTTGTGCGCCCTAGGGACCATGCAGCGGCATGATCTGTCACCCGTTGTATCCATCAGACACAGCGGATCACAGATCTTTGTACCAGGCCGCCCCCCAGTACCATGTGACCGCAGTGACAAACATTTCAAATGTACACAATGGCTTTTATTCATAGCCATTCCATTGTGTACTATTGTGATCTCTGTGATTAGCCACATTGATCACATGGTGCAATCACACAGCACCTATACCATGTGATAGCTGTGGCCAATCACTGCTATCACAGTTGTACATGTTGACACATGAATGGATGATTTGCTCATAACAGGGATCATCATTATTAGCAATCGTGGTACAAAAAAAATCCTGATCACCTACCCAGAGTAATACAGCTCTGGTCACAACATGTAAAAAGAGAAAAGAAATTGGAAAGAACAAGTTAGAAAATAGAAACAAATTATATATATATATATATATATCTCAGGGGCGGGCTGACCATTTGGAAATTCGGACACTGCCCGGGGTCAGTAGGGAGCCCCATGAGATGCCCCTGGTACCTTTTTCATAGGCTTTTTTGAGTTTGGGCAAGGACACAGGGGCCCCATGATTCCCTATTGCCCGGGGGCCCCATGAGTTGTCAGCCTGCCCCTGATATATATATATATATAATTTGTTTCTATTTTTCTAACTTGTTCTTTCCAATTTTTTTTCACATTTTACATGTTGTGACCGGAGCTGTATTACTCTGGGTAGGTGATCAGGATTTTCTTTGTACCACGATTGCTAATAATGATGATCCCTGTATATATATATATATATATATATATATATATATATATATTTTAACATTCTGTCACCAGTCAGCATCCTTGATCACCGCCACGCGAGTCATGATGGCGCTGCACTGCTCTGGTGACTGTATGTAAAACAAATTGATGAAAAAATAACTTTTTATAAATGTCTTCATTTTCAAAAAACAAATGTTTAGTTAATGAAACAATCCATTCTATAGTGTTGATGCAAATGACATTATATAATCAGATTGTGACACGTGAGGCCAGCTTTGGACGAGGGCAGGTTTTGCATAATGATTTTTCTATTATTTGACCAAGTCCAGTCTAGGTTCCCAACCTCGGTCCTCAAGTACCCCCAACAGGTCATGCTTTCAGGATTTCCTTCACCTTGCACAGGTGATTTAACCCCTTTGCTTCCAGGTCCGTACGTCCTATGGACCTGACAGCGGGGGGGTTTACACACAATCCAGTGGCTGCTGCCTACCTGTCAGGTGGAAGCAGTTGGGCGGCTGAGCTGCCGCCCGATTGTTTCCACACCCCCCGGTACTGGGCACCCCCTCACTTGCGTCCCCGCCATGTAATCCGGGCTCCGCTTGTCTTTCTGCGGGCCCGGGGCTGACATGGCATGTATCAGCAGGTGGAGGGGAGGGAGGAGAGCACGTCTGTTCCCCTCTTCTTGCTGTGACCCGGAAAGCGACATGTATGACGTCACTTCTGGGTCACCCCTGTGACTTTCATGGCTAGCACAGTTGCATTGAAATACATTGAGTGGAGCCTAGAGGAGACATACAAGGTCTTTTAGATCCTGCATCTCTCATTAAAGAGAACCTGTCACCTAAAAATCCTCACATAGGGGACTTTGTGCCTCCTATGTGATGAAAAAAAAAGTTACGCAAAAAGAAATTTTTTTTTTTTGTTGCTAAAAATAAAATTACACATAACCACATAAATTCCCCCCAAAACAATGTTTTTGGCCCCCCATCTCTACATATACGCATGCATGAATGTAAATGTTTGCGTCAGAGGTGCTTATGCGTGAAAACGTTCATTGCAATACACGTTACATCTCGCACCAGACCTCCTCCGTAACACTAAGCTGATGACCTATAGGGACTTTTGAAGCATCGCCTATAGACAATACAGGGTACTGACATTTGTTGCCATTTCATAGGCGCACACAAATTTAAAACTGAGTTCCATCTGAAAAAAAAAAAGTCAGAAGCTACAAAAACTGTAGCTGCTGACTTTTAAAATACAGACACTTACCTGTCCCTCGGTCCAACGGTGTCCTCATCACTGCTGGTTTCACCGGTTGTCATCTCTCACCGGCATCTTCAGTGTAGGCCCCTGAATGTGACAGCTTGCTGCGCATGTGCAAGAAGCGCTGCGCTTTGTGAATGGCCTGTAGTCTTCTGGGACCTGTCACGTGTGCCCGAAGACTACAGGGAGGGAGAGGACAACTTCCGCTTTCGATCGCCTAGGCGATCGTAGCGGAAGTGGGAGCGGGTACCTGTTAAATTTGGGTACCCGTTCCCCAAAGGTGCCAATCCTTAATGGTGAGCGGGGGACAAAGGCTTAAAGTGAAACTTCCCCTTTTGGGTAACTGTTACTGTTACCCTGTTTAGGTAACTGTTTACTCTTTTATATTTTAACAAAAATGTGGGTAATTTAGTGCGCTTGCCCTAAAATTCACTTTGGTGATTTTTTTTCTGAAATTTTGCATTTCCTAGACCTTTGTGGTAATAGCATATGAAATCGGAACTACCGCTATTTTATTCTCTAGGGCAGGAGTCTTCAAACTACGGCCCTCCAGCTGTTGAAGTACCACAAGTCCCATCATGTCTCTGCCTCTGGGAGTCCTGCCTGTGGATGTCAGAGTCTTGCAAGGCCTTATGGGACTTGCAGTTCCTCAACACCTGGAAGGCCATAGTTTGGAGAATCCTGCTCTAGGGTGTCTGCTTTCAGGAAATATATGTTTGGGGGTTTTGTTTCATTTTCAGGCCTGAAATAATTCAAACATATTTGCAAAAAATGCAAAAACGGGCGTGGCAGCAAAAGGATTAAAGGCTAAGTCCACCTTTTGTAGAAAATAATATATTCAAATATATTTGCAGGGGAAAAAAAACTGAGCCGGAAGTGGGAACAGGTACCTGTCAAAAACGGGTATCCGTTCCCCCCTCTTCCTCAAAAGGTGCCAAATATGGCCGTGGATGGGGGAAGGGGCAAATAAGCGGAGCTTTTTTTGAGTGGAACTCCGCTTTAAATCAGAGAAATCTAACTTGGGTGGAGGAGTTCTTCGTGTTTCCAGAACACAAGTTTACAAAGGTTACGTAAAGCCTGTTTAGACTGAAGTAGTGACCTGGGTACCTTGTGAAGTATAACGGTCATCTCTTTTCCTTTTACTACAAGGACACAGAGCATCTACCTCTGGTATAAATAAAACCAATATGGTTACCGTTTCACAGAAGCTTGCCGTCAAGACACCTTACAACGCCTGCGAGAAAAACGCGGCTAAAAAAGGTGAGGTGTACGAGGTTTGTATGATTGGATGTGAGTATACAGCGGCATTACAATTTATGTCACAGCAACAAAAGAAAACAAAAAAACACAATTCAGTACATCTCTGCAATACCTGCACATTTCCCGTAATCTTCCCCTTTTAAAACGCTAAGTGCCCGTTCACACCAGAACGCGGTGCAGGAAACGCACGAACCTTGCACGTGTCTTGCACCGCGTTTAAAACGCATTGCAGTTGGGTGTAAATGGTCAAGTGGAACTTCACTCTCTCAATCAACATTGACTATTTTTAATCATTATGCTGCTAGCATTAGTCAATGGATAGGAAAGTAGATCATATTTACTTGTTTTAATTTTGACATTTATTCTGTTACTTCCTGGTTTCTATGCCTTGGCAAATGATGTCATACATCCCAGGAGTCTTCAGGAGGTGAGGGAGGGTTTTCAGCTCAGCCAACAATGACTGAGCTCAGGGCAGATGGATTCCAAGAAGTACATGCTACTTGAATAATCTGCCCTTATTCAAGGTGGCCAATGCCAGGGTGCATTTTTCTAAATGATTTCTCAGCAAAAGAATGGATGGAGGGGGGACTTTGCTCTGCATATTACAATTAATTAAATAGCATTTTTGGTTTGTGGTGCTCAGATGGAGTGCAGTTCCACTTTAAGTTAACCTCTTCACGCCGGCCGAACGCAAATGTGCGACCTTACGGCGTCTGGGCCTAGACGCCGAGCGCCGCACATTTGCGTTCTATTAAAAAAGAACATATATGCTGAGAGCGTGCTCCCAGCACACATGTCCGGTACTCAAGGAAAGGTCCCGATCTCCTCTTTCAATCAGGACCTTTCCTGATCATGTGATCGCCATGACGGCGCGCCACGGCGGTCACATGACCCTAAACCCCACCTCCTGGCTTCTGAAACCCTTAAAGGGCCAGGAGGTGCCGGCGTGAAGGGGTTAACGACACCTCAAACGCAGGTCGCAAATACCATTTGTTTACCTGCACAGGATCACATGGTACAGTAGTACCATGTGATCTGGTTGCAGTGCGGTTTTTTATAAAGTAGTGCATGGCTTACTTTTGGTGTGGTCCAGTGCAATTCGGCCCATTCAAAATGAATGGGCTCAAATTGCACCACATGTGAATTGGAGTGGATTGCACAGCGCGTTCCCGTGCGACTCCTGGTGTGAACTGGCCCCTAAGTGTAAGGTGCAATCCAGTGCATTTTTACTGCAACAAAATCGCTTGCACAGTGTTTTTCATGTATTTCAATGGCCCTGGTTCACACCAGTGCAGTGCTTTCCAGTGCAGTCAACAACAGTAGAACATGCTGCATTTTTTCTGTATGGAATGCATCTGGAACTTGGCAGAAAGCATCCAAAACACACCGGAACACACACGTCCTGAACTGAGATGAAGGAAAAATGTAGTGAAACACATTGAAAACGTATGCAGAAATGCATCCGGAATGCAGAAATTGTGGTGTGAACTGGCCCGTATAGTACAGAAAAATGCCTATTCATCTTCCAGCCTGCGGCCCCTATAGTTGTTTAAAGTAGAACTGTATGCAAAACGTTTTATTTTTTCATTTTGGATAGAGTGAGGAAGGATTATAGCCTCTGTCAGTTCTTTTTTTTTGCCATCTGTGTCCTATTGGGGAGATTTACCTTAAAGCAATACTTTTGGTCTTGTTTTTTTTTGTTTTTAAAAAAAAAAAAAAAAAAAAAAAACAAATGTTGCATACTTACCAGCTCTGTGTAATGGTTTTGCATAGAGCAGCCCAGATCCTCCTCTTCTCAGGTCACACGTTATCACTCCTGGCCCCTCCCTCCTGTTGGGTGCCTCCTTGCTTTGGGGGCACTCGAGCAGGAGATCCCCCGAGCCGCTGCTCTGTTTGTCCATTCACACACACAGCTGCAGATTGTTCCCGTCCCCTCCCTCTCCTGATTGGCTCACTGGCTGTGATTGATAGTCTGTGATTACTGCTGCTTTGGTCAATCAAGAGGGAGAGTCTCCAGGGAATCAAGGTTCTCATGGACATCACTGGATCGGGATGGGGCTGTTTTGGGGGGGGGGGCTGCTGCACAGGTTTTTTCCGTCACGCATAGAACGCATGAAAGTAAAAAACCTTGAGCCTTTAGATCCACTTTAACTTCCTGTCCCATAATCATAACAGGAAGTGAGACGAATTCCCTGCAAATTAAGGGAATCCTTTGGGGACCCCCCCAAAGAGTTCTGCTCTTTTACTTTTCTGGGGACAACCCAAATTTTTTTATTTTTTTTCACTTTCAGTTGTAATGGTAAACAGAACAGATAAAGAGGGTGAATCTCCCTAACGGGCACAGACTGCAATAAAGACTGGCAGGGTTTTGTCCAACACTTAAAAAAAAAAAAATCTATAAGTTTTGCCCTTAGTTATACTTTATTCCTTCTGCGTGGGTCAAATCCCTGCTCCCCCTGCTGCATATAGTGGTTCCTCCCGCCATCTTATACGTTCTGTATGACCTGTATTGATGTACAAGTCAGTGGAAGGAACCACTTCTTGTAGTGGGGGAAGCGGGTATTCAGTACACACTGAGAAGTGTGGAATCGCAGCTGCCAGAAATTTTATTGTTGGGTATATTTTTATAAACAAAGCTGCAGTTCTGGAGTCCACATCTACTCTCTTTTTAGCTTTTGAAGGACTAGTTGCAAGCAGAATCTCCCAGCCTGTTCAATACAGTAAGCTATGACACCACCTCCCCCCCCATTGCACATCTGCACTCACAGTCATCCACAGTCTCTTGCACTTTCTGCAGCTCAGTCTGTGAAGATCTAATGCCGGGCTACCATCACCTGCTTACCAACATCCCACTTTATTACATTTGTTACCATGCACATTAACTGTTGTTATTTTTAACTTGCCCACAAGGATTTTCATGGCACATGGATTATAATCCTAGAGATTGGTGGGTAATTAACCAACACTTTTTGTCTTTCTCCTATTACTAGAATTCACTAGTATTGAACCGGTTATATTGAGAGTTAAATCAAAGGAGGTGCCAGTGAATAGTGAAAATGTGTGCTTGGACGGAAGAAATGTTGTAAATTACACACTGGGTAAGTTTTCTATACACACATGCATGACCGTGCCTTTTTGTAATTGCAGATTGTGGCTGGAGTAAAATATTCATCTTCAGGGCAGCGGTGATAATCTTGCTGGGTCAGCATATACAGCTTTATGGAATAAACATCCCTTAACCTGGTTGTAAGCCTCTGACATGAACTATGAACAAAACATATCCCTCTATAGTGTGTACTTGTCTCAATCCAGAGGACTTAGTGTCATTTCTGTCTGCTGCCTCCTTCCTCCGCTATCCGCATTAATCACTTCTGACAGGTGACGGGGGAGGGAGCTCCACCACACAGTGAATAATGGGGAGAGAACAATGTTCTTGGACAACTTGCCAGCCAGCTTGCTAACAAGCGAATTAACCTGTCTAGTATGCGTTTATAACAGGGGTTTAGTTAGCACACATTTGCAAATACATACGTAAGCCACAGAGCCACGTCACGGCACCCTGATAATCTGTGGTCCTAACTCTACAATTCCTGAGAGTCCCCATAGTAGAGGCACATGCATTTAATGGATAGACCAAGGGCAGGTGTACCTGAGGGAGCCCACCCCTCTTAAAGGCAAAGGAGTGCACAGGACCCTAGCACGTAGCACAATGGCAGCCAGGGTCCTAGTGCACCCAAGTACCAAAACTCCAACATGCAAATAAAAGAAATCTTGCTGGGTCAGCATATACAGCTTTATGGAATAAACATCCCTTAACCTGGTTGTAAACCTCTGACATGAACTACAGTCAGGTCCATAAATATTGGGACATCGACACAATTCTAACATTTTTGGCTCTATACACCACCACAATGGATTTGAAATGAAACGAACAAGATGTGCTTTAACTGCAGACTGTCAGCTTTAAGTTGAGGGTATTTACATCCAAATCAGGTGAACGGTGTAGGAATTACAACAGTTTGCATATGTGCCTCCCACTTATTAAGGGACCAAAAGTAATGGGACAATTGGCTTCTCAGCCGTTCCATGGCCAGGTGTGTGTTAATCCCTCATTATCCCAGTTACAATGAGCAGATAAAAGGTTCAGAGTTCATTTCAAGTGTGCTATTTGCATTTGGAATCTGTTGCTGTCAACTCTCAAGCTGAGATCCAAAGAGCTGTCACTATCAGTGAAGCAAGCCATCATTAGGCTGAAAAAACAAAACAAACCCATCAGAGAGATAGCAAAAACATTAGGCGTGGTCAAAACAACTGTTTGGAACATTCTTTAAAAGAAGGAACGCACCGGTGAGCTCAGCAACACCAAAAGACCCGGAAGACCACGGAAAACAACTGTGGTGGATGACCAAAGAATTATTTCCCTGGTGAAGAAAACACCCTTCACAACAGTTGGCCAGATCAAGAACACTCTTCAGGAGGTAGGTGTATGTGTGTCAAAGTCAATAATCAAGAGAAGACTTCACCAGAGTGAATACAGAAGGTTCACCACAAGATGTAAACCATTGGTGAGCCTCAAAAACAGGAAGGCCAGATTAGAGTTTGCCAAACGACATCTAAAAAAGCCTTCAAAGTTCTGGAACAACATCCTATGGACAGATGAGACCGAGATCAACTTGTACCAGAGTGATGGGAAGAGAAGAGTATGGAGAAGGAAAGGAACTGCTCATGATCCTAAGCATACCACCTCATCAGTGATCATGGTGGTGGTAGTGTCATGACGTGGGCATGTATGGCTGCCAATGGAACTGATTCTCTTGTATTTATTGATGATGTGACTGCTGACAAAAGCAGCCGGATGGATTCTGAAGTGTTTCAGGAATATTATCTGCTCATATTCAGCCAAATGCTTCAGAACTCATTGGACGCTTCACAGTGCAGATGGACAATGACCCAAAGCAGACTGCAAAAGCGACCAAAGAGTTTTTTAAGGGAAAGAAGTGGAATGTTATGCAATGGCCAAGTCAATCACCTGACCTGAACCCGATTGAGCATTTCACTTGCTGAAGACAAAACTGAAGGGAAAATGCCCCAAGAACAAGCAGGAACTGAAGACAGTTGCAGTAGAGGCCTGGCAGAGCATCACCAGGGATGAAACCCAGCGTCTGGTGATATCTATGCGTTCCACACTTCAGGCTGTAATTGACTGCAAAGGATTTGCAACCAAGTATTAAAAAGTGAAAGTTTGATTTATGATTATTATTCTGTCCCATTACTTTTGGTTCCTTAATAAGTGGGAGGCACATATGCAAACTGTTGTAATTCCTACACCGTTCACCTGATTTTGATGTAAATACCCTCAACTTAAAACTGACAGTCTGTAGTTAAAGCACATCTTGTTCGTTTCATTTCAAATCCATTGTGGTGGTGTATAGAGCCAAAAATGTTAGAATTGTGTCGATGTCCCAATATTTATGGACCTGACTGTATGAACAAAAACATATCCCTCTATAGTGTGTACTTGTCTCAATCCAGAGCACTAAGTATCATTTCTGTCTGCTGCCTCCTTCCTCCGCTATCCGCATTAATCACTTCTGACAGGGGAGGGAGCTCCACCACACAGCCTGTGATCGACAGCTTCGGCTCTGTTCCTGTGTGCTTGGTGGGGGGGGGTTCCCTCCCCTCCCCTCAAATCAGTAATCACTGAGCTCTGCAGAGTTTAACTTCAGCTCCCCGCCCCCTGCTTTCTGAAAGCTCAGAAAAGCTGTACAGATTTTGTACTTTGGCTGTAGAGAAGAGAGGGTTGCAAGTAAAAAGGTACACCTTATGTAGGAGGATTTGTTTCATCTCTGTGTATCACCCGAGGCCAGTCACTTCATGGGTATATGTAAGGGTTTACAATCACTTTAATAAGCAATAAAATGAATAGATTTTCCTCATGCAGCTGCACACTATCTCTGAAGTCCTGATTTCCCAAAACTGATCATTTACATGTGTGATTTGGGGGGAAAGAGGGGTTCCCTCCAATGAGTAATCACTGAGCACTGCAGACTGTAACCTCAGCTCCCCGCCCCCTGCTAGCTCAGAAAAAGTGCAGCTGCACACTATTTCTATAGTCCTGATTTCCCAAAACTGATCATTTACATGTGTGATTGAAAAAACGGAAATTTAATTAGAGGAGGAGGGAGAATAGCAAGTGATTTATAATATTTGCCAGGTCAGTGACATCAGTCATATGTTTCACAACAGCAGATCAAGATTCTAACTCTCACAGGAGTGTCATGTAATGCAACTCAGTGATCATTAGGGGGCGGTATGTTACACTGCCTCACACAGGAATAAAATACCCCCGCATGCACTTCGGTGTTCAGCTTGGATGTGTTCAGATTAAAGTGGAGTTCCACCCAAAAGGGAAAGTTCCCCTTTAAAGACTAGTCCCCCGCTTCCCATTAAGGATTGGCACCTTTGGGGAGCGGGTACCCGAATTTGACAGGTGCCCGCTCCCACTTCCACTGCATCACCTAGGCCAGGGATAGGCAACCTATGGCTCTCTAGCTGTTATGGAACTACATTTCCCATGAGGCATTGCAAAGATTACAAAACTGACAGTTACAGCTATGACTTGCAGAGGCATGATGGAACTTGTAGTCCTGCAGCTCTCAGGTTGCCTACCCCTGGCCTAGGCGATCGGAAGTGGAAGTTGTCCTCCCTCCCCGTAGTCTTGTGGGACACGTGACAGGTCCCAGAAGACTGCGGGACCATTCAGGAAGCACAGCGCTAGTCGCTCATTGTGCAGTGGGTACTCGGCTGTGAAGCTGCAAGCTATCACAGCCGGGTGCCCACACCGAAGATGCCGGCACCTGGAACACCAGACGGCTGGTGAAATGGGCTGCGGAGAGGACACCACGGGATAGTGGGACAGGTAAGTGGCTGTTTTTTAACAGCAGCTACAGTTTTTGTAGCTGCTCACTTTTATTTTTTGAAAGTGTGAGTGAAACTCCGCTTTAAGTTCAGAACCCACATGTGCAAGCCTGCCAGGAAGCTGTCACCTGTAAGGGCCAATCATCTGCGGCCGGGGCATTCCCTTGCATACATTCGGCAGCAGTGCGGAGGTGATTGGCCTGTAAATGCCACAGCTTGCTGGTGGGCTCCCACACATGGTTTTGGATCTTCGTCTGAACACGTTCAAGCTCATTTACACATTCAACCTAGTTTAACTCTGTTATCGGTTCTACAAAAGCCTCCATTGAACCTATTCACGGCTGAACCTTGATGTTGCTATCCTGTAGGTAGCCTTTCTTGTGGCCATTACTTCAACCAGACATTTTCTGCATGGTCAGCATTGTCTTGTAGGTAATCCTTTTTAATCTTACAGAGGTTGTTTTGGAACCAGTAACCTCTAGTTTATCCAAATTTACGTGGTTAGTCTGGTTGAAAAAAAAGACACAAGTCCATCTAGTTCAACCAGTAGAGAAAAACACACATACAAATAGAAGTCCTCCATATACACAATCCTATACCCACAGTTGAATTAAAAAAAAAAAATACAATAAAGCATGAGTCAGTTTGCTCCAGTGGGGGGGATCCTTCCTATAATCGGATATTCCCCGGATCAGCTACACCCGGTGCTAATACCTATAAATGTTAGTTTCCAGTTATATTTTGTGCACTTTGGAAGGAATCCAGGCCTTTTTTAAAAACAATCTACTGAGCTGACCAGAACCAGCTCTTGAGGGAGACTATTCCACATTTTCACAGCTCTTACTGTGAAGAAGCCTTTCTGTATTTGGAGATTAAATTTTTTTTCCTCCATGCATAAAGGGTGCCCCCTTGTCCTTTGTGATGACCTTAAAGTGGATAACTCTGCACCAAGGTCTCTATTTGGATCACTATTTACACATGGTGACCAAATCTCCCTTTCTTGAAAGAATACGTTCAGTTCAGCTAATCTTTCCTCATAGCTGAGCTCCTCCATGCTTCTTATCTGTTTGGTTGACCTCCTCGGCACTTTCTCCAGTTCACCGATACTTTTTTGTAAACGTGTCCAAAACTGAACTGCGTATTCCAGACGAGGTATTGGAGAGCAGCCCTCTGCCTCAGAAAATTTGCTCACTTAACACCTTGATGCTGACAGTACGCAAATATGCGGCCTTTCGGCAGCTCGGCCTTGACGCCGAGCAGCCGCATATTTGCGTACCATTTGAAAACACATATGTGCTGAGAGCACGCGCCCAGCACACATGTCGGTGTCTCACGGAAAGGTCCTGATCTCCCCTTGCGATCGGGACCTTTTCCGATCATGTGACTGCTGTAACAGTGAATCACGGCGATCATTTGACCCTAAAACCGCACCCCGTCTCCCGGCATCTGAAACGTCTTAAATGGCCGGGAGGCTCTGGCGCGAAGAGGTTAAAGATAAGTGGTTTTATCTGTCCAGTATATTTGAAATCATGTTATGGTCACTACTATCCAGATGTTCTTTTAGCTGAACATTAATAATAAGCTCTGCATGGTTTGAGATTACCAGGTCCAGCAGAGCATCATTTCTAGTTGGGGCTTCTATAAACTACTATAAAATTGTCTTGTAATAGGTTATACATTGCTGCCCTTTAACTGTTTCAGCACTGCCATTATCCCAATCAATTTCAGGGTGGTTAAATTTTCTGAATATTATCACTGTCCCAGCTCTTCTATCTGTGCAGGGATTCTCCACCTCCTCATTAACACTGGGTGGCGTATGACAAACTCCAGTGAATAACTTTACACACCCCTATATACAGTTCCACCCATCACAGTGGTTTCTGCCATTGGCAGACTGATTCCTTGTTGGCAGTGCAAGTACAGTAGGTCCTAAAGAGATTATCCGTTTTCCAAATCCACTATTTATAAGTTGATTTGACAGGTTTCCTTGCAGGCCTAGAGTTCTGAAATAACCTTGTTTTTCTTTTTAAGTCCACTCCATTAAGGCAGTTAGTTTTTCCCCAGGTCTTGGTGTCACAGATTAGCTGTGACCTGGTTATTCATTCATACTTTCTCTAGGTTTTACAAGGTCCATGGGTCTGCCACGGCAGATGCTAGTTTAGGATAAAAGGGCCTGCAAGTTTTAATTCTCCTAAAAATTCTCCTTTGTGTTTGACCTTTTCTTGTTTGTCTCATTCACCTGTGTTGTTTGGATGTGTCCACCCCTTCGGTTTGAACTGCTTTTGAACATCCCTAGGTTTCTTACTACCAAGCTGTCTCTCTAAATGGACAATAAAGAAAATTAGAAGTTTTTTACTCGCCATAAAACCCTTTCCTTAGTGTCCATTGAGAGACACAGCTTCCTCCCGTCTTATGCTATCATTGCTTGTTACAACTGAGCACTTGGGAGAGGTTATAGCCTCTAGGGCAGCCATTCTTGACCAGGGTTCTTTGATACCCTAGGGGTTCTCCAGAGGTTGCCAGGGGTTCTTTGAGTCGTGGCTGATTGTCCTCCTGATTGTACCCTATGTAGTTTTGGGTCCAGCAACACTTTACAGAGCCAGGGGCCTGACTCTAATAATCTTTTTCACCGTCTCTAAAGGTGGCATTCTGACCACCTCTCTAAGGGGGGCATTCTTTCCACTCACTACCAATATACTGGTTATTTTTTCCACCAACCTCCAATTAATAAGGGTTTCCCTGGGGTAAAATGGTTAAGAAAGGCTGCTCTAGGGGGCTGGCATTCAGTTTTCTACTGCCTGATGTCCGTTTCCTTCGTAGGCGGTGGTATAAGCCTAGGTTTCGTACTATCTAGCTGTGTCTCTCAATGGACTTCAAGAAAAAATTATTCTGGTAAACACAAAAATCCTATCTTTTTGTATGTTGTTACTGCAGATGATGATGATGTAATTATTGAGAGGCCACGGGGTCCTGAGAAATTCAACCTAAGAAATATTCCTTCAAACAAAGTCCAGTACAACATAAAAAATAGTGGATACTGCCAAAGATTGGTGAGATGGCCAGTTGGTCAGAAAGAGGATGTCGCCCTCAAACGTTTTGTTCCGGCCTTGCCAAAGGAACCCGAAAGGACTTTTAACTGCACTGAATGTGGGAAGAGGTTTTTAAAGCTATCCGATCTTAGACTTCACCAAGGAATCCACAAAATGAAAATGAAACAGTTTAACGGGTCTGTGGCCCAGCTGAGACCCCAGCCAAAGGTCGAGACCGGTCCAAAGGCTCCTGTCGAGGACAGCTTTCTTCAAAGAGCATCGATCAAAAATACACCTGAAGCAAAGCCTTTGTCGTGCGTGTTTGGAAACGATGTAAGCCCCAACTCCAGCATCGTACAAAGTCCAAAATCATTCGCCAAGGAAAGACGGTTCGTATGTAGGTTCTGCGGCAAAAGGTTTCAGAATAACAGTAACCTTATTGGACATGAGAGAATTCACACAGGAGAGAAACCGTTTGAATGTCCCGAATGCGGAAAAAGTTTCAGCCAGAAGGCCAACCTCACCACCCATCAGAGACTTCATACTGGGGAAAGGCCCTTTGTGTGCATCACATGCGGCAAAGGCTTTGCCCAAAAGATAAACCTTCTAACGCACGAGCAGACGCATGCAAAGAAGAAAAAGAAGATGGATGGAAAGCACGTTATGTTGAACTAATTCCGTATTTCACTTCAGGTTGTGGCTGAATATGCATCAGCTGCGATTACCATAAAGTGCCTGAGAATCACTTGTTCCTCTACACTAGGGGCTAAGCTATGTGGACCAGATATGACTGAAGGAACAAACTCTTCTAAAGTGGTCGCTTTTTGGGAGGAAAAAGTAGGATATCATTGAACGGTTACAGAAAATGGCAAAAAAAAAAAAAAGACCCAGGTTATAGATTTTATTTCCCGGACTCCTTCAGGTTGGAAAGTTTCAGTGAAGCGTTTTTATCAGTGGTGAAATTTAAAAGGACAGTCAAGGTGGTAGCCCCTCAGTTCAGAACTTATATATTGAAAAACACTGGGAAAGTAATGGTTGTCTTAAACTGATATGAGGGTGATTTGAGGATGATTAATGTCCCAAAAAGCTCTCCGAACCTTGATGCTGCTAACAGCATTGTTGTATTTTTAGAAAATGTAATTTGTACCCAAACCAAGAAAAGCTTTTCAAAGTCAAGTTCACGTGGAATCATTTAATTTCAAAAGTTGACTTTGTGTCAATGTCTCCTTAGCTGGTCCTATCGATCACTGGCAGCGATATGCAAATTTCTATCCCGCGTCGCCCAGTTATATTAAAGAAGTTTACCTTACAGTTTTCCAGAATGTGGTGTGGACATCTCAGCAGCAAGTTAGAGGCCCCCTGTCTTGTATTGGGGATAGGAATCGGCCCTCAGTTGGAGCTCAAGTTGTACTTTACCTTCAGGGAGCTAATTTAACATACAAAAGCAATTTGAATTCTTTTAGGCTATTACATTAAGTTTTATATATTTTCCTCTTGCCACGTTCCCTCAATTTGACACAGTCTAATTAGATTACCAGAAAAGCAATTTTATATCATTCATGGTTATTTTCTGAAAATGAAGCTAGCTATTTTTAGCTAGAAATGATCGAAATCAGACCTTCTCATCATAAAATATGCAGCGAGAAAAGACATAGTAAGGTAAAGTTCAACTATTCTCGAACTAGGGAGCACATAGGGAGCAGCCCTCTAACCTTTGTAAAACTTCCACAAAGATATGTTAACGGGACAGACCATTAGCCTGAAAGTTAAATATGAGGACTAGAGGAGCTTTCACTTTCATAGTAAAAAGAATCCAAACTTTATTAATAATCAAAATTTGACACAAAAAAAAAGACCACATTGAAATTCTACAACCTTCATCATCCACCATTAAAATCTTGATGATAAGGTTGTCAGTACATAATCTGGGATTCCCAGGCACATCAGCATCCACTATAATCATAAAAATAAAATAATCATTAATATCATATTAATATAATCATATTTAACTTCTGAGGAAGCCCAATGTCGGAGCAAAACCCATTGACGTCATGATGACATCAGGACACCCACCAGACCACACCCATAGGAATGGCCAAGACTGCTACACATTGACAGATATAAGGAACCTAATATATAGGACTAGGAAGTGGAAGCCTTTACTGACACTGAAAATTGGCATGTGGGTCTTTACAGTGAAAGCCCAAGCCAACACAAAGGTTTGGTGAGCCATCATAGAATAAGTGGCTGCTACAGCTAATGGTCCGTCCAAATAACATATCTTTGTGGAACTTCTCAAAAGATTTAAATCTCCAACTTAGAGGAAAAACTTTATCTTTTCAGTTTTAGACTAGAAAGGGCTAGAACCTCTAGCAAGTTTGTATTGCTAAAAGGTATAGGGCACCCAATCGTTGGCTTTGATAGCTGTTCCAACAGAATTTCGGGCCTCGTATATGGAAATTAATTTCTATGTCTCAGATACAGTAGACTGTTTGGGATATCTGTGCCTATTGCTGGTGTTACTTCCTGAGATAAATGGTGCCAGCCAACCTTGAATATTTATGGAACCATCTGAAAATTTGTTCCCTTGTAGAGATTTGATCCTGTTTTTACAGCTGACTGCCCTTTGGTGTCTATGGGCTTACGTATTCTTTCCACATTTCCTTCAATATAGAAAGAATAAAACTGGAGTATGGAGATTGGAGTTTTTTCAGAATAATTTAGGATGATGCTCTTTAATTGCACATTTAATGTCTATATCGGAGAGGCCCGTGGTTGAAATGGTGCCAAGATCCCTTGACCGTTTTAATTCACCACTGATATACATTGCTTCATTGTAGGAATGTACACAAATGGTCACAGCGGGTACAAAGCCTACATTCAAGGACTGATTTCAGTCTATCATTAACTTGTAGAAGATCGTTCTTAGCTGGTTACGATCAAACATTACCAGTGTATTTTAGCCCCAAAGTCTACTTATTTTTAAATGCACACTATACATTTGTTGAGTCGCAGGCTAATTTTACTATTACGTTTTATGGACTCGTATTTTGACAGGTGCTACTCTGAGAAGATAAGATACATACAAAAAAAAAAAAAAGTACCTCAGACATGAGAAGTATTTTAGAGGTTTCTAAAGTACGAATCATTTGTTCCAATTTTTCTAGCCTTATGTTAAAGTTTAAAAAAACAAAAACAAAAAAAAAACAAACAAATCTATATAAAAAAATAGTTGTAACCGGTTTGTATATAACAGTTGTGTTTTAGATATCGGTTCATGGCTGAAAGTCTAGACCGTTTGTCCACTAATAACAGTTTTCAGGGGTGAAAAAAAAAAAAAAATATCCTGTACATAGATTAGTATCTCTCTCCCCAACTCTCAGACCTCAATGACACTTTTCCAGTATGCTAATTGTGTTGTGCAACCCTCGAAAAAGAAAAAAAAAGTCTCTATTTTTTAAAAAAATAATGTTGACTGCAAACTTGGAGGAGAGAAATGTTTTTGTCCTCTTTTTTTTTTTCTTTGTTATTTATTGAATAGTTAATCTGTTAGTGCAAAACTCTCCATCAGGTTTTTTGGTAAAGGTTTTAATGTTAACACTAAAAAACAAAAAACAAAACATCCTGCTAAGACATATAACCTCCAGATGTAATTTATAGCTTAGTAGTTTTCGATTTGTGCTTCTATGTAGGCAATGCTGACAATGTTACATAAACCTCCATGTTTTAATGGTGTGTTATTTGCCAAGTAGACAAGCGATAATTTCTGGAGTGAAACTCTAAAATGTTGTAGATGGCTTTTTTTTTCCTTGTGCTTTATCCTTTTTTTATATAGTTTGTTTTAAATTTTTTGATACTCCTGGATGAGTTTCAACAATATATTTGACTGATTTTAGGTTGTGAAAGAGCATTTGGGCAGGCAGTCACACGTATAAATCTCTGGTGAGGTAGACGCAACCCCTCCGTTTGGTGCAGGTCAAGGAATAGGAATTGAATGCTTGTGCCATATTAAGTATACAGTGCTTAAGTATAAAAACTAAAGGTATCCATACTCTGACATGAATGAGAAATGGGAATTGGACAATAATACACAAACCACTTCCAGCCCTTAAAGTACTGCCATAAAGTCTCAATGTTCTGCGGCCTATCAACTGCAGTACGACTGACTCCTTCCAGTGTGTTCCGTCGGTGCGGCCCTCCTCCGATGAGGAAATCTGGTAGATAATTGTAACAATGCACACGGGAGGGCCTAAACACCTAGTACATTGTCTAAAGCTTATTGAAATAAAAACAAACAGCCAAATCCATACTCACATAATAAGGAAATAAGCGAGCGTTAAACCAAATAATGATCCAGTGGGGGAGTCACATGGCCTGACCTGATGTATCACTGTTGGCGAACTGGCGCATTTCGGAGGATGCACCCCCTTCCTCAGAGCTATGGCCAACCAACACGGCCATCATCATTGGTGGTTGTTGATGTATTTTGATTGACATACCAACACGGCCATCATCATTGGTGGTTGTTGACGTATTTTGATTGACATACCAACACGGCCATCATCATTGGTGGTTGTTGACATATTTTGATTGACATACCAACACGGCCATCATCATTGGTGGTTAACGTATTTTGATTGACATACCAACACGGCCATCATCATTGGTGGTTGTTGACGTATTTTGATTGACATACCAACACGGCTATCATCATTGGTGGTTGTTGACATATGTTAATTGACATACCAACACGGCCATCATCATTGGTGGTTGTTGACGTATTTTGATTGACACACCAACACGGCCACCATCATTGGTGGTTGTTGACGTATTTTGATTGACATACCAACACAGCCATCATCATTGGTGGTTGTAGACGTATTTTGATTGACATTCCAACACGGCCATCATCATTGGTGGTTGTTGACGTATTTTTATTGACATACCAACACGGCCATCATCATTGGTGGTTAAAGTATTTTGATTGACATACCAACACAGCTATCATCATCGGTGGTTGTTGACGTATTTTGATTGACATACCAACACAGCCATCATCATTGGTGGTTGTTGATGTATTTTGATTGACATACCAATACAGCCATCATCATTGGTGGTTGTTGACATATTTTAATTGACGTACCAACACGGCCATCATCGGTGGTTGTTGACATATTTTGATTGACATACCAACACGGCCATCATCATCGGTGGTTGTTGACGTATTTTGATTAACATACCAACACGGCTATCATCATTGGTGGTTGTTGACGTATTTTGATTGACATACCAACACAGCCATCATCATTAGTGGTTGTTGACGTATTTTGATTGACATACCAATACAGCCATCATCATTGGTGGTTGTTGACATATGTTAATTGACATACCAACACGGCCATCATCATTGGTGGTTGTTGACATATTTTGATTGACATACCAACACGGCCATCATCATCGGTGGTTGTTGACGTATTTTGATTGACATACCAACACAGCCATCATCATTAGTGGTTGTTGACGTATTTTGATTGACATACCAATACAGCCATCATCATTGGTGGTTGTTGACATATGTTAATTGACATACCAACACGGCCATCATCATTGGTGGTTGTTGACATATTTTGATTGACATACCAACACGGCCATCATCATCGGTGGTTGTTGACGTATTTTGATTGACATACCAACACGGCTATCATCATTGGTGGTTGTTGACATATTTTGATTGACATACCAACACGGCCATCATCATTGGTGGTTGTTGCCTTATTTTGATTGACATACCAACACAGCCATCATCATTGATTGGTGTTAACATATTTTGATTGACCTTTACTGTCACCTTTGACCTGGTATATTGCTGAGTGACCGCCTTTTTCTGTGGGAGGTGTATGAATATATATGACGATGGTTGTGTTGGTTTGCCATATCTCCGAGGAATGGAGTGCGTCCCCCAAAATGCATCAGCTTGCCAACATAGTGGTGCATCAGGTCCTGTCATGTGACTCCCTCACTGGACCGTTATTTGGTAAATCTCAACACTCGTTTATTCCCTAATGTTGTGAGTATGAATTTGGCTGTTTGTTTTTATCTCAATAATCATTTAGTAATACCCTAGGCGTTTGTGCCCTCCTGTGTGCTTTTTCATTTATTTCTCTTCAGATTGATAGAAAGTATAAAGACATCCATTGGCAATATCTGATAGCTCATTAAAATCAACACGACAGTTGATGGAGCTGGTCAGAAGAGATCTCACTTCCTCAACATCTTCCTGTTATGTCTTACCATTTATATACTGCAATTGTAAATTTAAGAATGTACATTTCAGTCTGTGTATGGGTACCTTTAAGCCCAGTTATAATAGATATTCAGTCATATGAACACTTTACTAATAACCTCCATTTTCATTTCATTTAGTTTTACCTTCAATTTAACTATTACAGAAGTTGCACAGTTTGTATGACTACATAGTTTCATAGGCACTTGCCAAGTTCACTCCGTAATATACCAGACCTGCTCAGACAGGCCCCCTCTCTTCCTCATTACAAATCTGCCTTTAGATGAAGGGTGTGGCCATTACTCATCTATGCCAGCATAGAGCACTGGAGTAGGAGGGCCGGAAGCACATTTACAGTTTTAAGAGTTAATCTAGACATTTTCATTTAAAAGTAATAACCTATGGCAGTACAAGACTTTAAAGACCGTAAAGGGTTTGAGACTTGAAATGGGCCTTAAGACGTGCAGATAATATATACAGTTTGTCAAACTATCAATTTTTTTTATTTTTTTATTTAGGACTGTGTGCATTCAATTTAGAATCTCAATAAGTTATTTTACAATAAATGTATTAAAATAGTTTTTCTTTAAATTACGATATATTGGAGAATAGTCTGGCCGCACATGGCTAAAGCACTAGGAGGCAACCTATGTTCACTGTTGACAACTCGGCTGCCTAGTTGTAGGAGGGTTTGGAGGGAAAGTTTTGCCCAGATGTAGATTGTGACTGTAAAGGCTGTAGTAGGAAATTGAACATTGGCTCCTCCCATTTTATCCTCCTCCCTAGCAGAGTTTCCAAATTTACTGAAATGGCAATTTTCCATTTACAACCGCAACCCTGAGTTGTCCTGGTTGAATGCTAAATTGGCTTTGCAATAAATTGTTTTTTTGTTTAAAGTTTGAATAAGTTTAATTCCAAAACAGTTATTTAAATCCAAGACCCATAGCTGAAGCTCAACTTTTCTCAACATTTTTGGATTTTCCACCATCAGTAACTTGAATTTCCACATGGTACAATACAAATCCAAGGCCTGTAGCTAAAACTCAACTTTTCTCAAGATTTTTGGCTTTTCCACCATGGGTAACTTGAATTTCCATATGGCAGTTGTGCAAATCCAAGACCCTTAGCTAAATTTAAATTTTTCTCAACATTTTTGTCTTTTCCAACCATAGGTAACTTGAATTTCCACATGGTAGTTATGTACAGTAAATTCAAAGCTCATAGCTGAAGCTCAACTTTTCTCAAAATCTTTGTCTTTTCCACCATGGGTAACTTGAATTTCCACATAGCAGTTATACAAATCCAAGTCCTTTAGCTAAAGCTCAACTTTTCTCAAAATTTTTGGCTTTTCCAACCATAGGTAACTTGAACTTCCATGTGGTAGTTATGTACAGTAAATACAAGGCCCATATCTGAAGATCAACTTTTCTCAAAATCTTTGGCTTTTCTGCTATGGGTAACTTAAATTTCCATATGGCAGTTATACAAATTCAATGCCTGTAGCTGAACCTCAACTTTTCTGAAAATTTTTGGCTTTTCCAACCATAGGTAACTTGAACTTCCACGTGGTAGTTATGTACAGTAAATACAAGGCCCATAGCTGAAGCTCAACTTTTCTCAAAATGGCTTTTCTACTATGGCTAACTTAAATTTCCATATGGCAGTTATACAAATTCAATGCTTGTAGCTGAAGGTCAACTTTTCTCCAAATTTTTGGCATTTCCATATGGCAGTTATACAAATCCAAGTCCTGTAGCTGAAGCTCAACTTTTCTCAAATTTTTGGGGTTTTCCAACCATGGGTAACTTGAACTTCCACATGGTAGTTATGTATAGTAAATACAAGGCTCATAGCTGAAGCTCAACTTTTCTCAAAATCTTTGGCTTTTCCTCTATGGGTAACTTGAATTTCCACATAGCAGTTATACAAATCCAAGTCCTGTAGCTGAAGCTCAACTTTTCTCACATTTTTTGGCTTTTCCAACCATGGGTAACTTGAACTTCCACGTGGTAGTTATGTACAGTAAATACAAGGCTCATAGCTGAAGCTCAACTTTTCTCAAAATCTTTGGCTTTTCCGCTATGGGTAACTTAAATTTCCATATGGCAATTATACAAATTCAATGTTTGTAGCTGAAGGGCAACTTTTCTCAAAATGTTTGGCATTTCCACATGGCAGTTATACAATCCAAGTCCTGTAGCTGAAGCTCAACTTTTCTCAAATTTTTTGGCTTTTCCAACCATGGGTAACTTGAACTTCCACGTGGTAGTTATGTACAGTAAATACAAGGCTCATAGCTGAAGCTCAAATTTTCTCAAAATCTTTGGCTTTTCCGCTATGGGTAACTTAAATTTCCATATGGCAGTTATACAAATTCAATGCTCGTAGCTGAAGGTCAACTTTTCTCAAAATGTTTGGCTTTTCCACCATGGGTAACCTGAACTTCCACGTGGTAGTTATGTATAGTAAATACAAGGCTCATAGCTGAAGCTCAACTTTTCTCAAAATCTTTGGCTTTTCCGCTATGGGTAACTTAAATTTCCATATGGCAGTTATACAAATTCAATGCTCGTAGCTGAAGGTCAACTTTTCTCAAAATTTTTGGCTTTTCCACCATGGGTAACCTGAATTTCCACATGGTAGTTATACACATAAAAGTCCTGTAGCTGAAGCTCAACTTTTCTCAAAAATCTTTGGCTTTTCCACTATGGGTAGCTTGAATTTCCATATGGCAGTTATACAAATTCAATGCTCATAGCTGAAGGTCAACTTTTCTCAAAATCTTTGGCTTTTCCAACCATAGTTAACTTGAACTTCCACATTGTAGTTATGTACAGTAAATACAAGGCCCATAGCTGAAGCTCAACATTTCTCAAAATTGTTTTACTTTTTCCATCATGAGTAACTTCCACACAGCAAGTGTAACAACTCCACGTTACCAAAATCTACAAAACATTTCTTGGTCCTCCACATTATTAGACTGTAGTGAAAACTTTAAGGCTTTAAACACTGTAGGTAGTGTAGCTGCATGTCTTAAAGTAAAAGAGGGAAAGATGTAAAAAAAAAAAATAAAAAAAAATCTTTATTTGAAAATGTTGACCCTACAATTTTGAGCTCATATTTAGTGAACACAAACCTATAGATGAATTAATATATGTGGTAGCAATATAGAATTAGCAAACATTTTGCTTTCTTACGGTCTATCTGTAGAAATTAGTTTTTGTTTCAGAAATGTTATGTTGCAGTTAATACCGCAGTATAAGTAGGTCAAATTTATGTTTTCGTTTTTTTTTTCTGTTTCCATGTTAGTTTTAACTGCAGATATCTTCCAGGTTACAGAACTCAAGCAATGCAAACAACTCATAATTTTCAGGATACAAAATCAATGTAATTGTTCAGGAAATTTTAATCTTGATGTTGTTGTTGTCATTGTACAAGCTGATATATATAGTCACCCGACTGCTCACGTTACTCATTAGTCTGTATTGTCTGACGCGGGTCACCTTTTTCGTTTTGGGCAAATTTTACAGAGGTTCAGGGGATGGGCTGTGTACTCTTTCTGCATAGGACCAGTCTAGGACTTTACGGCTCGCACTGTTTAACATCAAAGGGAAGCTGCTACTGTTAAGTGTATGGAAATCGTAAATCTATTTTTCAGCCCATTTGACATCATGGCTCACTGTAATACTGTTTTCCTAAACAAGTAATGTTTTGTTAGTCTGTTGCAAAAGTTTTTTTTTTGTTACCTGGAGATCCTGCCAGTAACAGCACTTGCAGGCCGGCTGTGCTAAGCCATTGTCAATTAACGGCCTAACATTAGTGATTGAGCTAAGGTTTGGGAAACGTTCACAAGATGAGAGCCCACCAGCCCAGCTGCACCTAACCAAGAGACGGGATGCTGGCCATTTTTGGATATCGCCATTGACCATGTGGCTATAATATTAGATCAATGATGGAACCAGCCTTCCCCACGCCCAGCTGCACTTAACAAAGAGAGGGGATGCTGGCTGCAGGCTCTGCAGCCATTGTTGGCGATCTCTCCACTGAAGTCTGCCGCTGGGACCCGATCATGTCAATGGACCGGAGCCCCCTTAGCATAAGTATACAGATATTTCCTTTATGAGGTAGATAGAATAGGCATAGAAGAGGGTTGGGAGTAGATTTAAGTATAGTTAGTGTTTGCCTAAACTTCCACTTTAACCAGCTGCAGGCATCACCCCAGAACCATTTTTAGAGCTGGGCGGTTGGCTCTCATTTCCAAGCAATCGGAGCAGCTACAAGCAGAAGGAGGGAATGTCCCACCATCTCCTGCCAGTCTCTCAAGATCTCCCTTCCCAGTGGGAGTCCCGAGCGACCACCCGTCACGTCTGCTGGCTGACCGGACAGCCAAACAAAGCCAAAATCAGTGTTGATCGGCTCTCCTTTATAGTATACTGGAAGTGATGACCTGATATCACTTCTGGTTTACTTGGAAACTTTGGGCGCCATTTTTAAAAATCTGAATGCATTCCAAAACACTGGCCTTGGTGTTTTGAATTCTTTTAAGTGCACAGGAGGAATTTGGGGTCACATACCCCAGATCCCTCTATATAGGGTACCTGCCACTTGTCTATTGCTGTCACAAGGGATGTTTACAAAAAGTGATAAAAAGTGACAGTGTAAAAAAAAAAAAAAAGTTAGTGTCCCCATGCTCATACTTAGGTCCTGCGCGTGCGCAAACACCAATCGTCACACGCATATGAGGTATCACTGCGATAGGCAGATCATGGGCAGTAACTCTAGCACCAGACCTCATCTGTAAATCTAAAGTGGTAACCTGGAAAGGCTTTTAAAGCGTCACCTATGAATAGTAAAACGTACACTGTTTGCCGTTGTTGCACGGGCGTGCGTAATTTTAAAGTGTGGCATGTTTGGTATCTAGTTACTCGACATACCATCATCTTTTATATATATATTTTACCAAAAAACTGGGTTATGTATCTTTAAAAAAAAAAAAATTCTATAGCACCTTCAATTTACGCATCCCTTTATATTTATTTTGCACATTCACATCAGTCCCTAGCCCTAAGGTCCCTAACTCGCATTCAAACATACACATACTAGGGCCAATTTGGACAGGAGCCAATTTACCTACCAGCATGTCTTTGGAGTGTGGGAGGAAACCCACGTAGGCACAGGGAGAAAATGCAAACTCCAGGCAGGTGGTGCTTTTGTTTGGATTCGAGCCAACAACCCTAGTACTGCCAGGCGGAAGAGCTAACCATTTAGCCAGTGTGCTGCCCACTATAAAATTTTAAAAAAGTGTATTTTCTCCGAAAAATTGCATTTGAAAAACTGGTGCGCAAATACCGTGTGATATAAAAAAAAAATGCAGATGCCACCATTTTATTCTCTAAATATAGATAATGTTTGGAGGTTCTAAGACCTTTTCTAGCAAAAAATACTGGGTTTAAAATGTAAACAAAAAGTGCCAGAAATGGCTTGGGGTTGAAATGGCTTGGGGTTGAAATGGCTTGGCGTTGAAATGGCTTGGCGTTGAAATGGCTTGGCGTTGAAATGGCTTGGGGTTGAAGTGGTGAAGCAAACTATACAACGAGACGTGATGTCAGACATCCTGAACAAAAGTACTTTTACGTTTACATACACTTACATTTTTTTTCCTTTATTTAGGGTGATTCTGCCAGAAACCCAATGTTCCCAAGACCTAAACCCATCTCTGATTGGACATTTCTGTGTATTTTTCTCTTCTAGAGTCTGTTACATACAGTACGCCAATGTTTGTTCTCGTCTTGGTTAAGGAATAGAAAAAAAATAAGTGTCCCTTTGTAAGCAACGGACAAAGCCATGATATTTGTTGATGTTACGTTGGATTGGAGAGATGCGTATTGTTGGGGGTGCACCCACAGGGTTTTTTAATAAAGCCGAAAGGTTTGGATGTAGTCAATGTCAGTCTTGCAGGTGACGCGTTGCCCACACACATAAGACAGGGCTTGCCAGATGTGGCAGATTCCCCAGTCATGCAAAGGTTTTTATGCGTTACCATTCCGCAAGGACTGGTTCGCACCAGCCGCTGCATGGCGACGCAGTGGCCGGGGAGCGATGTGGTGTAGTCGTGACTAGCACAGTGATGGTGTGCTCTAATCTCGGCGCATCAGACTGTTTCCTTTTTGTTTGTTTTTTTTCAAAGAACTTTATTGAGATGTCACGCAGACACCTTATAAAGTTCAGTTGGTGGTCACGCGGCGTTGCATGCTGCGCACACTATTTTAACACGGTGTGAACCGGGCACATAGGAGACAAGGCATGCGGTGAAACTGCGTTTGGCGGCTATTCCAGCGCAAAAATACAAATGAGATGTGAACCAGCACTTAATGCAAATGACATACTGAGAAATGTATGCGTGCTAAATAAATTCAAGAAATTTTGTAGTTTTGTGGCAAAAAAAAAAAAAAAGATGTGGTACATCTCTGCAAAATTTGCACATTTCTGCCATGTTTTATCCCTTTAACCCCTTCCTGTCCAGTCCCAGCATCCCTTTAACCCCTTTACGCCGGCCGCACACAAATGTGCGGCCTCCCGGTGTCTGGGCCTAGACGCCGAGCGGCTGCATATTTGCGTTCATGTAAGAAAAAACCATATGTGCTGAGAGCGCACGCCCTGCGCGCTCCCAGCACACATGTCCGGTACTCACGGAAAGGTCCCGGTCTGCTCTTTCGATCGGGACCTTTCCTGATCATGTGACCACCGTGATGACGCGTCACGGCGGTCACATGATCCCTAAACCACCCGCCACACCTCCCGGCTTCTGAAACTCATAAAGGGCCGGGAGGCGCCGGCGGGAAGGGGTTAACAGGATCTTTACGCCCAGGGAAGGGGGGCAGGAAGGACCGGCTGATCATATGACAACTGTAATTGGCTGTCACAATGATCACATGACCAGGAGCTGGTGCCGGAAACTGACGATCATTAGTAGAGGGGTCTATTTGCTAAAGGCAAATAGACTGTGCACTTTGCAAAGTGCAATTGCACTCTGCAAGAGCAGTTGCTCCAGAGCTTAGTAAATTAGCAAAAAGTCTGCTGACTTCCATCATGCAGTCATGCGCAAGCAAAAAATGCATTTTTAAAGAAAATTTTCCTTGCATGTAATTGGGTATTTTTTGCAAAGTGAAGCTTTACCTCATTTACTAAGCTCAGGAGCAACTGCACTTGCAAATTGCAGTCTATTTGCCTTTTGTAAATCAACCCCTATACAGCACTTTCTTTGACAACTCAGTCACTGTGCTGGAAGCATGCTGTCAGCACAGAAAGCTCTGCGGTCCATGGGGTGTTGAAGAATAAGTTCACCTTTTGAAAAAAAAAAAAAAAAATAATACACATTTTTTGCAAGTAAAAAAGTTTGTATGTACTATTTTTTTTTCTCAGGAGCCTGTAAAGCACTGCAGAGCACAGGTGCAATGTCAGGCTCCTGCAGACTGTCAGTGTTGCTGTCTGACCGTACCTTCGATACGGACGGACAATTACTTCCATGAACTACGAGGATTCTCACAAGCGCCCTCGTCGTTCATTGAGAACTACAAGCCGTCAGCCACAAAGATTTATCGGTTCTTGTAGTCTGTTCATGCAGAGAACTTTGTGAGTGGATGATGCGGTCGTGTGTGGGTGATCGCGGGTGTGGGGAGAAGATCCGCGGCCCGCAGGGAACATGTTACATGTTTCACCCTAAAAACAGATGGAACATGTAACATGTTCCCAAAGGTGAACTTATCCTTTAAAACCCACATGTGCAAAAAAACAAACAAACTGATAATTCTGACAGAAAATGAACTCCACTCATAACTTTCGGAAAAGCGCATTTTCTGTCAGCAGCAGCAGAAATCCCAAGCAGTGTTGAGGCAAAATGTCCCTAACACCCCGGTCACATCGGGTGCGAATTGGCACGCAACTTGCAAATCGTATTCCAAGTCACACCCTATTGTCCGCAGTTACAGCGGACAAATTGGTGTGGTTCTGACTTGGTCAGGGCCACACCGATTTCTAAAGCAGTACATGCGTTACTTTTGGTGCAATTTGCATAGACATGCCAGGGTTCTAGGTGTGATCCTGGACTCCCATCTGTCCTTTCAGCCCCAAATCCAATAACTGTCCAAATCATGCAGACTTCACCTCCGCAACATCTCCAAGATACGGCCATTTTTAACCTCAGAAACTACTAAGCAACTTATTCACTCCCTTGTTATATCTCGTTTGACTATTGTAACTCCAGCCCGTGCCCCCTCCCCTGACTTCTCCATCAAGATCAATAACACAATCATCAGTTCCTCTCCTCATGCCAGGGTACTAGGTGTAATCCTAGACTCCCCTCTGTCCTTTTAGCCCCAAATCCAATCACTGTCCATATCTTGTAGACTTCATCTCCAAGATACTCCCGTTCCTAACCTCGGAAACCACTAAGCAACTTATTCCCTCCCTTGTTATATCTCGCCTTGACTGTTGTAACTCCCTCCTCATTGGCCGACCTCATTGCAGGCTATCCCTCTTCAGTCTATCATGAATGCTGCTGTCAGACTCATCCACCTTACTAACCATTCTGTATCTGCCACCCCTCTCTGCCAATCCCTCCACTGGCCTCCACTCAGTGTCCTCCATCCCTCTCTGCCAATCCCTCCACTGGCCTCCACTCAGTGTCCTCCATCCCTCTCTGCCAATCCCTCCACTGGCCTCCACTCAGTGTCCTCCATCCCTCTCTGCCAATCCCTCCACTGGCCTCCACTCAGTGTCCTCCATCCCTCTCTGCCAATCCCTCCACTGGCTTCCACTCAGTGTCCTCCACCCCTCTCTGCCAATCCCTCCACTGGCTTCCATTCAGTGTCCTCCATCCCTCTCTGCCAATCCCTCCACTGGCTTCCACTCAGTGTCCTCCACCCCTCTCTGCCAATCCCTCCACTGGCCTCCAATCAGTGTCCTCCACCCCTCTCTGCCAATCCCTCCACTGCCTTCCCATTGCCTAACGGATAAAATTCAAAATATTAACAATAACATATAAAGCCATTTGTAACTCTGCCCCAAATTACATCACCAATCTTGTCTCCACATATCACCCAAACTGTCCTCTCCGCTTCTCGCATGATCTCCTGCTCTCTAGCTCACTCGTCTCCTCCTTCCATGCTCATCTCCAGGACTTCTCCAGAGCTTCCTCCATCCTCTGGTACTCTCTACCCCAATTATCAGACTATCGCCTACTCTGCTCACTTTTAGGCGATCTCTGAAAACCAATCTCTTCAGGGAAGCCTATCCTGCCCTCAGCTAATAATGGAATCTTTTATTCTTCCTACCAGTCCACCCCCCTCAGTTATTACCTTTTGTACCACTAGCCCCTCCCTCTTAGATTGTAAGCTCCCAGGATCAGGGCCCTCCTATCCCTCTTGTATTGAACTGTATCATTGCTGTATTGTCTCCCTTTATATTGTAAAGCGCTGAGCAAACTGTTGGCGCTATATAAATCCTGTATAATAATGTCTTGCAAATCGCACCTGAAATCGGCATCTCACCCGACTTTGAAAATGTTCAACTTCACTGTAAGTCGCACAATTTCAAAGTCAGGCCTGATGTGACCGGGGAGTTCGTCACTCGGGGGCTGAACACATTGGGGTGCAGCACAGGCAACACTGTCTGCTCACGTAAGGAAGTTAGGAGATCGCTAATTTTCTCATCACCGATTTTGTCCCCAGTCATGATTAAAAATTTTAATAAGTTTTCTTGCAGCTAAAATTTTCAGTTGAAAGTCTACTAATGTGTGGCCAGCTTTACCTTCTGTGTGTGGGCAGCTTTACCTTCTGTGTGTGGGCAGCTTTACCTTCTGTGTGTGGGCAGCTTTAATCTTTGGTGGGTGTAGATTTAACGTGGCGCGGCCCTTTTTTATACCATCTGTAATAAAGCCTAACTCCCAAGTTTCATTTCACTTTAGTTTGTTTGGTCTAATAAGGCCCAAATTAATTATTTCCATTATTAAAGTGGAACGTTACCCATAACAACTTGGTAACAAAATGTTCTCTGGCAAGGAATATACATTCCACATGAATAATTATGCTGCCAAAAATGATAATTATGCTGTAAATTTTCTCCAGCATCGTTCCTGTTTCTTCTTGCCAGGGGCTGTCATTTTGCTGAAGCCCAGAACCCCTGAGCAGCAGTAAATCGTTAGCAGATCGCCTCTACATTTTTGGCACAGTGCCCAAAAATTGAGGGCAACTGAGCATGTGCAGAACAGGATGAGACTGGATTTTACACAGTATATTTGAATGTTTTACATGGCTATACCTGAGAAAAGGTCCAGCCTGTAGTGATCTAACAGGATTTAATTTGCTGACTAAAGTTCCAGTTTACCTCTTGGCGCCGGGCCAAAATAAAATGTGCGGCCTCCTGGCGTCTGGGCTTAGACGCTGAGCGGGCGCACATTTGCGTTCTATCAAAAGAAAACATTATGTGCTGAGAGCATGCGCCCTGCACGCTCCCAGCACACATGTCCGGTACGGAAAGGTCCCGTTCTCCCCTTCCGATCGGGACTTTTCCCAATCATGTGACAGTGTATCACGGCGGTCACATGACCCTAAACCCCGCCGCGCCTCCCAGCTTCTGAAGCCCTTAAAGGGCCAGGAGGCGCTGGCGCCAAGGGGTTAAGAAATGCAGCCGCTGTCAACGCTGTATAAACTGTATATAGAATCAGCTACATGCAGTATACAGTGCTGTGTATACTGTCCCCAGCTTAGGGGACTTCCCATTTTGTTGCCAGACCAAAATTGTGTTGCGCATTTACAGGAAGCCTTGAACACTCACTGACCACTTTATAATATCGGGTTGGACCCCCTTTTGCCTTCAGAACGGCCCTCATTCTTCGTGGCATAGATTCAGCAAGGCGTTGGAAACATTCCTCAGAGATTTTGGTCCATGTTAACATGATAGCATCACGCAGTGGCTGCAGATTTGTCGGCTGCACATCCATGAACTGTTGATACAAGTCAGTATGGATCCATGCTTTCATGTTGTTTACTCCAAATTCCGACCCTACCATCTGAATGTCACAGCTGAAATCACCACTCATCAGACCAGGTGACGTTTTTCCAATATTCTATTGTCCAATATTGGTGAGACTGCGAATTATAGCCTCCGTTTCCTGTTCTTAGTTGACAGGAGTGGCACCTGGTGTGGTCTTCTGCTGCTGTAGCCCATCTGCTTCAAGGTTCGACGTGTTGTGTCAGAGATGGTATTCTATACCTTGGTTGTAATGAGTGGTTATTTGAGTTACTGTTGCCTTTCTATCATCTGGAACCAGTCTGCCCATTCTCCTCTGACATCAACAAGGCATTTTCATCCACACAACTGCCACTCACTGGATATTTTCTCTTTTTTTCGGGCCATTCTCTGTAAATCCTAGAGATGGTTATGTTTGAAAATCCCAGTAGATCAGCAGTTTTGAAATACTCAGACCAGCCCGTCTAACACCAACAACCATGCCACATTCAAAATCCCCTCTTCCCCATTCTGATGCTCAGTTTGAACTTCAGCAAGTTGTCTTCACAACGTCTACATGCCTAAATGCATTGAGTTGCTGCCATGTGATTGGCTGATTAGCAGTTTTTGTTACCAAGCAATTGAACAGGTGTACCTAATAAAGTGGCTGGTGAGTGTATTATTAAGAACGAATACAAGGCTTTCTCTGATTGGCTGAGGGTGGAGATTGTGACATCATCCTCCCACCTCTCTACCTAGGCTAATCAGAGGAAGCCTTGTGTTCATTGATAAAAATACAAGTCTTCCTGTGAATGGCTGAGCAGCACTGAGCTGAACTCAATTTTGTTCTGGAAATGGAAAGTCCCCTTACCGCTGCTATAACATACAGTATGTAGCTGATGCTGCAAAGAGTTTATACAGTGCTGACAGTGGGTGCATTTCTTAGTTAGATCCCTTTCACACTGATGCATTTTTTTAATGTGTTTTTAACTTGTTAGAAACGCAATAAAAATGTTTCACTGTAAATCCTTTGGGGCTTTTCATACGACTGCGCTTTGGGTGCGGTGTATTTGGCAAAGTCCGTCTTCTTTGGTGTGGCTTTCAAAACGGCACCACAAATGCAGCTCCTCATTGAAATGAATGCAAAACACATTGCACAGTTGTGTTTTTGGTTTGTACATGCATTTTTAGCACTTTTTCTTTCAGCGGAGCAATGTGAAAGCACCCTAATGGAAATAGTTCATTTGGGCCAACTTGACCTAAATGGTCTATTTAAAGTGAAATGAAACCCAGAGTTAAGCTTTAAGGTGATGGTGACCTTTTCGGCCATGGCCGTTGAGGGCCAAGTGACTAGAAATGGTCAGGTTTGGTTGAATACATTTTTGTTCTGGTCTGAAAGAGTTGTCTGTTGGTCTTCTGGTAAAGCTTCTGATTGGGTTGATTCCATTGTTCTTCTGGTAAAGCATCTGGTTGGGTTGATCCCATTGATCTTCTGGTAAAGCATCTGGTTGGGTTTATTCCATTAGTATTCTAGTAAGGCATCTGATGGGGTTTAATCCCATTGATCTTCTGGTAAAGCATCTGGTTGGGTTTATCCCATTGGTCTTCTGGTAAAGCATCTGGTTGGGTTTATCCGATTGTTCTTCTGGTAAAACATCTGGTTGGGTTGATCACTTTGTTCTCTGGTAAAGCATCAGGTTGGGTTTATCCCATTGGTCTTCTGGTAAAGCATCTGGTTGGGTTTATCCCATTGGTCTTCTGGTAAAGCATCTGGTTGGGTTTATCCCATTGGTCTTCTGGTAAAGCATCTGATGGGGTTTATCCCATTGGTCTTCTGGTAAAGCATCTGATGGGGTTTATTCCATTGTCCTTCTGGTAAAGCATCTGATGGGGTTTATCCCATTGGTCTTCTGGTAAAGCATCTGGTTGGGTTTATCCCATTGGTCTTCTGGTAAAGCATCTGGTTGGGTTTATCCCATTGGTCTTCTGGTAAAGCATCTGGTTGGGTTTATTCCATTGGTCTTCTGGTAAAGCATCTGATGGGGTTTATCCCATTGGTCTTCTGGTAAAGCATCTGATGGGGTTTATCCCATTGGTCTTCTGGTAAAGCATCTGGTTGGGTTTATCCCATTGGTCTTCTGGTAAAGCATCTGATGGGGTTTATTCCATTGATCTTCTGGTAAAGCATCTGATGGGGTTTATCCCATTGGTCTTCTGGTAAAGCATCTGGTTGGGTTTATTCCATTGGTCTTCTGGTAAAGCATCTGATGGGGTTTATTCCATTGGTCTTCTGGTAAAGCATCTGATGGGGCTTATCCCATTGGTCTTCTGGTAAAGCATCTGATGGGGTTTATTCCATTGGTCTTCTGGTAAAGCATCTGATGGGGCTTATCCCATTGGTCTTCTGGTAAAGCATCTGATGGGGTTTATCCCATTGGTCTTCTGGTAAAGCATATGATGGGGTTTATCCCATTGATCTTCTGTAAAGCATATGATTGGGTTTATCCCATTGGTCTTCTGGTAAAGTATCTGATGGGGTTTATCCCATTGGTCTTCTGGTAAAGTATCTGATGGGGTTTATTCCATTGGTCTTCTGGTAAAGCATCTGATGGGGTTTATCCTTGTTCATGGGAGTAGAACTACTGTCATTTCAAAACATTTTGGCTATTTCATAATGAAAACCAGAATGAGAAGCTTTACATACCACAGAGGTGCAATGTTACCAGCAAGTCTGTTGTGCAGAAGAGAATAATTCAACTTCAGCCTGTTAAACTTTCACCCATCTGCAGATGCTTTTTGGTTCTTAATAAGTTGCTTCTTGAAACAGAAGCAAACCGTCATTGGCAACTCTTTCTGGGGCATAACTGACCAACGCCCTGTCCTTATGTTTAGCCATTTTATCACTCCATGTCGTTGGTGCCCAAAGTATGACTTTGTTTCAGCACGCACTTTGCATCTGCTAGTTGGGTCCCTTTTTGTTGAATGCCTTTACATGTCCAGTAACTTCTCAGAAGCAACCGTTTACAACAATGTTGATAGTTTCGTGTTTGTTACATGCCAAATCTACCTGAGAGAACACTAATGGTCATGGTTACCTCTCGATTTTACATGTCTGTCTATGTGTGCCCGAATCCCAGTTGGGGGGAAATCCCTAGCAAAAATGAAAACATCTTTAGAATAGGGAAACTGAGTATTGAAATCCTCATGTACTGTAGCTACTGAATCCCAATGTGTTCTGCAATATTCTGTTTAAGAAGCAATCGCATTTATTTTTTGGTCAATACGTATACAGTGGTCTGAGCTGCCCCCATGCTTTCCTGTCTTTTGTTTTGTATTATACAGTTGAGGGAATGTATTGTGTTTTGATCATTTGAAATATTTAGTTTCATGTGTTTTTCTTTTTTTTTTTTTTAAGGGGGGGGTCCAGGGCTCTATCTACTAAATAAAACCTTTACATTCTTGGTTCTGTTACTGTCTTCAGCAGTTACAAGTCAGATGTTTTATAAAGCGCTACGAACAACCAAAAATTATCTATCTTAAAGCTGAATATCAGGAATTCAGCATCTTTGCAAAAAGTGCCAGGCATGTACATGTCACCTACAGAACTTATCTCCATCACAGGAGTCAGGTTTTTTGCACTCCTGGAGGATACACTCTGACTGTGAGAGGAAAGAAGCACACAGCAGCTATGCCCACCCCTCCCCTTTGTTGCCCGTTAACAGAAGCCTTTGTATTTTGTGAGTTCACAAAATACAAAGGCTTCTGTGAATGAGCAGAAGGAGGAGAAGGGCAGGCATAGCAGTTCCAGCGACTCTGCTCTTGAAGGAACTGAGACCACAGTTAGCAGCATTGGAGCTCCAGAAAATATCTTCCTGGAGCACAAAAAAACCTGTCAGGTGTGAATAGAGATAAGTCTTCAAGGTGGCAGGCAGCTCGTTAGACCTAACTCATGGTATGCTTGCAGTTCTTACAAAGTAGCTGAAGTCCTGGAATTCAGCTTCAAAGCTGAATTTCATGTATGATCTATATTTCATAGTTACATGGGCCCAGCATGGTCCAGTGCAAGTAGTAGAGAACACCCCAGAAACAAAAGAAGGCCTCAAAACCATCTATAATTACTGGAGCCCCCATTTAAAAAATCAACAATGTAAGCCACTTCAATGATAAACTGCTGTTGTAGGGCTACAAGAGATACTTAATATAATTATTTAAAAATAAATTAATTGAAGAAAATACAAGGCATCCTGCGAATGGCAGCAGTACCGGACAAGTGACTCCCTGCGGTTGGCATACAGTGGGTCAGTCACTTAACACAAGACCCAGAAGATCCCAGCAATCACTGTGGTAGCACCGACTGCTACATTGATCATCACCTTCCACAGCCACTCCTTAAAGCGATACTACTGTAAAAACTCTGTTTAATTTAAACAATCTCTTCTCTTTCTGCATGTGGACGATGGCACTGTAATTATTTTAATACAAAAAAAATCTAAGTACCTTCTTTATTAAGAGATATACAGCTGTCACATGACCCAGCTCTTTCCCAGCCTGTCTGTAGGGAAACAGTGGCAGGAGGAGCTTCTAGACCTCTGCTGCTGGTCAAGTTCAAAAATAGAAAAAAAAAACAGCCTTTGGGATACAGAGTAAAGATGATTAATATCAATAAACTGTTTTCAGTTGTTCTATATATATATATATATATATATATATTTGAAATTACATTTTTATTTTTTTTTGGCAATAACATGGTGTGGGCAGATTTCTATTGTTATACAAATATATATATATATATATATATATATATATATATATATATATATTTGAAATTAAATTTTTATTATTTTTTGGCAGTAACATGGTGTAGGCAGATTTCTACCAGTATATATATAAAGAACCAGCGCCACGGAAATTATATAAAACAGTAAGCTGCAAAACCTAGCCTATAAACTTATAGGATATACAAAACTTCAAAAAAAAAAAAAAAATAGGTTGCGCTTAAATACATACAAAAGTGTAACAAAAAAATAAATAAAACAATAAGAAACAATATTTTAAATCAAAATAAAATCCAGCAAAAATGAAAAAGTCCAAAAATTCAAATAATCAATAATGTCCAAAATAATTCATCACCAAGTAAATCCACCACCAAAAATGGTTAAATACAACTCACCAGAGTAATATGCTGATTGTTGAAAAACCAGCATATAGTACTTGTTATTCTGGGAGAAATGAATAATATGGTGACAACAACACTGAGGGATGAACTCCAACAGATGATGTGCTGCAAAGTTGAAAATCCACTCCAAAGGTGATTTAGTATCCAAACTGAGAGATGATCAGACCGTCAAAGCAAGGTGTCCAGGCTGACACCAGTATAGACAGCATGTGTGATGAATACGGGGAGGTGAAGCCTCAATTAATCAAGATGTAACATCCCACCTCCATAGTGTTTTGCTGGTTAGTGTGCTTGGAGGAGGAGGGAAGGAGTGGGCTGTCATTAGAATAACAGGGAGGAGGGAGGTGAGGCCTCATTATTCATTAGAATAACAGGGAGGAGGGAGGTGAGGCCTCGATTAATCAAGATGTAACATCCCACCTCCATTGTGTTTAGCTGGTTAGTGGGCTTGGAGGAGGAGGGAAGGAGTGGGCTGTCATTTAACAGAGTGTACACGCCTACATATAGCATCTCTGTAGTCACATGGGCTGTTCTGATGTGATAGGAAGGAAATGCTCAGGGTAGAAATACACAGAAAACTGAGCATGTGCACTAGCTGCCAACACTACTCTACAAAATCCCCAACTACAGTGGGGACATGGATAGGAGGGGTAGACAGAAAACAGCAGGATCAACCAGGTTTTTTGCAGAATACAGAAAACGAATTCCATAGTGACTGAGTAAGAATGAACAGCATGTAATACGGTAATTAATAGTTTTTAGTGACACCTGTAAGTATGCAATATTCATACTTACATTTGTCCAAGCTGGGTCAGTGTTACTATGGAATTAAGGCCATTCCTGGAGTTCAGCTTTAATTATTGGGATGAAAATATGGACAGAGAGTTATCATTTAAAGTAATATGTTGCTATATATAAGGATGGTTTTTAGTCTCGAAAGGTAAACAACAAAACCTCAATTCAACTGCGTTGTACCGGAAGCACAAAATGTTGTGAGATCCCCATTGGTAAATAGAGCCTCTGGTTTTAGTCTGTCGCTTGTTTTTCATGTTGTGTTTAATTTAAGGCATCCCTGTCTTCTAACAAAGAGGCACTTGGAAGAGAAGAGATATTCTGCTCCCTTCTCCGGCAGCCTGTATCCTACCTCCCCTCCAGCACTGGACCCACCACCAGTCTCTCCATACTTCAGCAATTCTGGGAGTGTTGGATGCCCTTGTCCCCACTACACACCGTAGTTTCATCCTCTCGCTCCTACGTCCCTACAGGTCTCACTAGGGTTTGGAGGATGGAACCACAGGGAGCACAGGCACCAAACACTCCCGGAAGTGTCTCGGAATTCGGAGAGACTGGTGGTGGAATCTAAAGAGACTGATGTATCCTACAGCTTTGGAATGGAGGAAGGTGGGAGACCAGGACCACCATTAAGGTGAGTATACTACATCTTCCATTGCAGAGACCTTTCAACTACATGTTTGTTGGAACCTCTCAGGGTCACTTTATATAATTTTTTTTTTAATGTGTGCCTGTCACCCCTACATAGAGAAGGTGACCTTTTTTTGTAGGCCAGAAATCATTTGCAGGATACAGCCTGTGCTTTCAACAGGACTTTGCGACATCTGATAAAAAAAAAAAATACAGAGCACCTCATAATGACATGATGTCACAACTTCCTTTCTAATAGGCCAAATATAGATTTGGCGTTCAGTACGTGTAACAGGTTCACTATGGGGTCTGTTTATAAAAAAAAAAAAAAATTCTGAATGCCTCAAGAGTCGCGAATAATCAGCGTAATTTATAGAAATGAGTGTAATTCCTATCAGCTCCATCTAGCGGCCATAATTTGGTATTTTCTTGATTAGGGTATTTCAGAAAAATACAGCATTGCGGCCACTAGATGGAGATGGTGATCACAGGAAGTAAACCCGTTGCACAAATTGCGGCAAATGTTTGAACTTTTTATAAACTGACCCCTTTAATTCAGTTGTTGTCTACTCATTAAAACAGAAAAGTGAAACCAAAATATAACATATGCAAAGATTTTGCTGTTTTTTTTTTTTTCCTTTGTTCAGCAGCAAGAATTGTTTTTTTTTTTTTTGTATTTTGTCTCTATGGGTGTTGTGTGCGTATCACCGCCTTTCCTTCAGAGCATTTTCCTCCTGTTACCTGTCCCCCCTGTGTGTGTCTGAAAACGATTATAACTTACGGTACTTCTAGAAGGAGATTGTTAGCTGTTACTATAATAATCCTTCCGTTTAGAATGAGTGCTCCATAGAAGTTGAGTCTGTGTATGTGATTCTTTATGGTTGTCAGAAATGCTGTAATATCTTCCAATAAACTCTGTTTTCTTACTTTATTAGCGTTGTCTTTTATGTTCCTGTCGGCAAAAATGGAAAAGAAATCGCGTTGGTGAAAGCAATTGTTGGTTTGTAGGCTTTGAATAGTTTAAAGCCCAACTTCTGGCAAATATTTTTAAAAACTGGGACCCTAGCTGGTGCTTAACCACTTCCCCTCCGGAGGATTTACCCCCTTCCTGACCAGGCCATTTTTTGCATTACGGCGCTGCGTTACTTTACCTGATAATTGCGCAGTCATGCAACGCCGCACCCAAATTAAATTTGTCCTTTTTTTCCCCACAAATAGAATTTTTTTTTTAACATACTGTCTCCTTGCACCCAAATGAAATTGATGTCCTTTTTTTCCCCACAAATGGAATTTTTTTTTTAACATACTGTCACCCTGCACCCAAATGAAATTGATGTCCCTTTTTTCCCACAAATGGAGCTTTCTTATGGTGGTATGTGATCGCCTGTGCATTTTTGCACTATAAGAAAAAAGACAAATTTGAGAAAAAAACAATATTTGTGATCTTTTGCTATTAACCACTTCAAGTCTGGACATTTTTAGCCCCTTCCTGTCCAGGCCAATTTTCAGCTTTCAGCGCTGTCACACTTTGAATGACAATTGCACGGTCATGCAACACTGTACCCATATGAATTTTTTAGCATTTTTTTTTTGACCGATATAACTTTATTTTGGTGACCAGAGACTGCGGACACAGTACAGGAGATGACCAGAGACTGAGAACATAGTACAGGAGATGACCAAAGACTGCGGACACAGTACAGGAGATGACCAAAGACTGCGGACACAGTACAGGAGATGACCAAAGACTGCGGACATACTACAGGAGATGACCAGAGACTGCGGACACAGTACAGGAGATGACCAGAGGCTGCGGACACAGTACAGGAGATGACCAGAGACTGCGGACACAGTACAGGAGATGACCAGAGACTGCGGACAGTACAGGGGATGACCTGAGACTGCGGACACAGTACAGGAGATGACCAGAGGCTGCGGACACAGTACAGGAGATGACCAGAGACTGCGGACACAGTACAGGAGATGACCAGAGACTGCGGACAGTACAGAGGATGACCTGAGACTGCGGACACAGTACAGGAGATGACCAGAGACTGCGGACAGTACAGGAGATGGCCAGAGACTGCGGACATAGCACAGGAGATGACCAGAGACTGCGGATATAGTACAGGAGATGACCAGAGACTGCGGACAGTACAGGAGATGGCCAGAGACTGCGGACATAGTACAGGAGATGACCAGAGACTGTGGACATAGTACAGGAGATGACCAGAGACTGCGGACATAGTACAGGTGATGACCAGAGACTGCGGACAGGGTACAGGAGATGACCAGAGACTGCGGACATAGTACAGGAGATGACCAGAGACTGCAAACATAGTAGAGGAGAGGACCAGAGACTGCGGACACAGTACAGGAGATGACCAGAGACTGCGGACAGATTACATGAGATGACCAGAGACTGCGGACAGATTACATGAGATGACCAGAGACTGCGGACAGATTGCATGAGATGACCAGAGACTGCGGACAGATTGCATGAGATGACCAGAGACTGCGGACATAGTACAGGAGATGACCAGAGACTGCGGACAGCAGAGGGATGACCAGAGACTGCGGACACAGTACAGGAGATGACCAGAGACTGCGGACAGTACAGGAGGTGACCAGAGACTGCGGACACAGTACAGGAGGTGACCAGAGACTGCGGACACTGTACAGGAGATGACCAGAGACTGCGGACACAGTACAGGAGATGACCAGAGACTGCGGACAGTACAGGAGATGACCAGAGACTGCAGACAGTACAGGGGATGACCAGAGACTGCAGACACAGTACAGAAGATGACTAGAGACTGCAGACATAGTACAGAAGATGACTAGAGACTGCAGACATAGTACAGGAGATGACTAGAGACTGCGGACAGTGCAGCGGATGACCAGAGACTGCGGACAGTACAGGGGTTGTGATGTGATTGGCTACAGCTAATCACATGGTACAGGTAGCCAGGTACCATGTGAGTATTGTGGGCCAATCACAGGTCACAAAAGTAAGCAAGCTGTTCATGAATATAAAGCCATTTAACAGGTTGTTTATGTTATGTGATTGGTATGATCAATTGTGATCACATGATGCACGGTTACCGGTAAACAGTGGTTAGCTCTCACGTGGACACATTGAACAGGTTAGATACTGAGCCATAAGAAGCAGAAAAGAACTGTTAAAGGGCCTGTGTAACAAGGTAATGGAACTTCATAAAGATGGAAAAGAATATATAAAGATATCTAAAGCCCTGCATATGCCACTCAGTACTGTTCAATCAATGATTAAAAAGTTTAAATTTTGGGGATCTCTTGGTACCAAGCCAAGGCCAGGTAGACCAAGAAAGATTGCATTCACGACTGCCAATAGTACTGTTCAAGATAGAAAAAAAACCTACAGGTAACCTCAGGAGAAATACATGGTGTGGTTGTTTCAAGGAGCACAATCAGAAGTACATTGGAGAGGGGTCAACAAGGTATATAGTAACAAGAATACCATCCCTACTGTGAAGCATGTTGGTGGCTCACTGATGTTATGGGGGTGTGTGAGCTCTAAAGATACAGGGAATTGTGTGAAAATTGATATGAATGCAGCATATCTGAAAATACTTGCAGACAATTTGCATTCTAAATGAGAGCTGCGCATGGGACGCTCTTGGACTCTCCATCATGGCAGTGACCCTAAGCTCAAGGCCAAGTTGGCCCTCCAGTGGTTACAGCAGAAAAAGGTGAAGATTCCGGAGTGGCCATCATAGTCTCCTGACCTTAATGTCATTGAGCCGCTCTGGGGAAATCTCAAACGTACGGTTCATGCAAGGCGACCAAAGACTTTGCATGACCTGGAGGCATTTTGACAAGACGATTGGGCGGCTCTACCACCTGCAGGAATTCGGGGACCTCATAGACAACTATTACAAAATACTGCACGTCGCCATTGATGCTAAAATGGGGCAATACACAGGATTAAGGACTAAGGGTGAGCAGACTTTTGAACAATCGGGGGCATTTCATTGGTTTATTTGTTGCCATGTTCTGTCTTGTAATTGGGCCATTCTGTTATGACCTCCAGTTACAGAATATGAATCCCATAAGCAATAAAAGAAACAGGTTTTGCCGGCTCACTCCAAAGGTAGGCCAACATTTTGCATAACATGTATACATCACTGACAGCAAGCACGTGTCTTCGTAAAGGAATCAGCTTGTTTGGGCCAGGTAATGAAAGTGGCAGAAAACATGGAGTTGGGCATGAACCTTTTAAGTCATCCCTTACAGCAGACGCTCGATTAACTTCATGGGTTTTGTATAAATACATTTCGGTTGTCACAATATACAGCTACAGTAAGTATCCTATAAAAAGAAAAAAAGTGAATTTGCCTAGGCTCAAGTGAGGCTGGAAGAAACGTTTCCTCAATCTCTTTTCCTCAGCAAGGGGCTGATCTATGTCAGGCATTCGTGGACACAGCTGTGAGCCAGCATCTACATCATGGGTGTCCAACCTTCCTGGGCCACATTGAACAAAGAGGAATTGCCTTGGGCCGCACATACTGTATACTAAACTAACAATAAGGAGAGCTGATGAGCAGAAAGTCAGGTAGATCACAAGTTACCGATCCCTGATATACAGTGGGGTAAAAAAGTATTTAGTCAGCCACCAATTGTGCAAGTTCTCCCACCTAAAAAGATGAGAGAGGCCTGTAATTGGCATCATAGGTAGACCACAACTATGAGAGACAAAATGAGAAAACAAATCCAGACAATCACATTGGCTGATTTGGAAAAAATTTATATGCAAATTATGGTGGAAAATAAGTATTTGGTGAATATGAAAAGTTCATCTCAATACTTTGTTATATATCCTTTGTTGGCAATGACAGAGGTCAAATGTTTCCTGTAAGTCTTCACAAGGTTGGCACACACTGTTGCTGGTATGTTGGCCCATCCTCCATGCAGATCTCCTCTAGAGCAGTGATGTTTTGGGGCTGTCGCTGGGCAACACGGACTTTCAACTCCCTCCAAAGGTTTTCTATGGGGTTGAGATCTGGAGACTGGCTAGGCCACTCCAGGACTTTGAAATGCTTCTTACGAAGCCACTCCTTTGTTGCCCGGGATGTATGTTTGGGATCATTGTCATGTTGGAAGACCCAGCCACGTTTCATCTTCAATGTCCTTGCTGATGGAAGGAGGTTTGCACTCAAAATCTCACGATACATGGCCCCATTCATTCTGTCCTGTACATGGATCAGTCGTCCTGGTCCCTTTGCAGAGAAACAGCCCCAAAGCATGATGTTGCCACCCCCATGCTTCACAGTAGGTATGGTGTTCTTTGGATGCAACTCAGCATTCTCTCTCCTCCAAACACGACGAGTTGTGTTTCTACCAAACGGTTCTATTTTGGTTTCATCTGACCATATGACATTCTCCCAATCCTCTTCTGGATCATCCAAATGCTCTCTAGCAAACTTCAGACGGGCCCGGACATGTACTGGCTTAAGCAGGGGGACACGTCTGGCACTGCAGGATCTGAGTCCCTGGCGGCGTAGTGTGTTACTTGTGGTAGCCTTTGTTACGTTGGTCCCAGCTCTCTGCAGGTCATTCACTAGGTCCTCCCGTGTGGTCCTGGGATTTTTGCTCACCGTTCTTGTGGTCATTTTGACCCCACGGGGTGAGATCTTGCGTGGAGCCCCAGATCGAGGGAGATTATCAGTGGTCTTGTATGTCTTCCATTTTCTAATAATTGCTCCCACAGTTGATTTGTTCACACCAAGCTGCTTGCCTATTGCAGATTCAGTCTTCCCAGCCTGGTGCAGGTCTACAATTTTGTTTCTGGTGTCCTTCGACAGCTCTTTGGTCTTCACCATAGTGGAGTTTGGAGTGTGACTGTTTGAGGTTGTGGACAGGTGTCTTTTATACTGATAACAAGTTCAAACAGGTGCCATTGATACAGGTAATGAGTGCAGGACAGAGGAGCCTCTTAAAGAAGAAGGTACAGGTCTGTGAGAGCCAGAAATCTTGCTTGTTTGTAGGTGACCAAATACTTATTTTCCACCATAATTTGCAAATAAATTCTTTCCAGATCAGCCAATGTGATTGTCTGGATTTGTTTTCTCATTTTGTCTCTCATAGTTGAGGTCTACCTATGATGCCAATTACAGGCCTCTCTCATCTTTCTAAGTGGGAGAACTTGCCCAATTGGTGGTGACTAAATACTTTTTTGCCCCACTGTAGATAATGTACCCATCTTGTGTATTACAACTTTTTAGCCATTTTTTTTTATTAGAAAAGTAAGAAGGAACATAAAACGAGTGCGATGTTTGACACTGTTTTCGATAAACTAACACATCAATATCTGGTTCGATGGATGTAGTAGCAATTCTGAATGAATACTCAAGTTGCTCTTCAGATGTTTTGGTTCTAATTTTGCCCGTCGTGTGCTTCATCCTTGAAAATAGTTGCTCACCAATATAGGTGCTGCCTAAAACTGATGACATGAATAAGTCGTGATGAAGAGTGGGAGATTTTTCTTTGGGATGATGAAACTTATAAAAAGTCCAGAAAAGAGACATTGTCAAAATCTTCTTTGTTAAGTGTAAACGTATTTTTACAAAAAAAAATATTTTAAAAAATCAGCATTTTTAAGTAAGTTGACAATTTTGTGTTGTGCTGCATTAATAGCCGTCTAGTGCCGCAGGTTGGACAAGCTTGATCTACATCAGGGGTCTCCAAACTTTCTAAACAAAGGGCCAGTTCACTGTTCTTCAGACTTTAGGAGGGCTGAACGGTGACCATCGGGAGTAGAACATGGTATTATGGGGGAATAGTTTCCCATCATTGGTGTCAGTGGGAGGAATAGTGCCCCATCATTGGTGTCAGTGGGAGGAATAGTGCCCCATCATTGGTATCAGTGGGAGGAATAGTGCCCCATCATTGGTATCAGTGGAAGGAATAGCGCCCCATCATTGGTATCAGTGGGATCAGCAGTGTCCCATCATTGGTATCAGTGGGAGGAATAGTGCCCCATCATTGGTATCAGTGGGAGGAATAGTGCCCCATCATTGGTATCAGTGGGATCAGCAGTGTCCCATCACTGGTATCAGTGGGAGGAATAGTGCCCCATCATTGGTGTCAGTGGAAGGAATAGAGTGCCATCATTGGTATCAGTGGGAGGAATAGTGCCCCATCATTGGTATCAGGGGGAGGAATAGTGCCCCATCATTGGTATCAGTGGGAAGAATAGTGCCCCATCATTGGTGTCAGTGGAAGGAATAGTGCCCCATCATTGGTATCAGTGGAGGAATAGTGCCCCATCATTGGTGCCAGTGGGAGGAATAGTGCCCCATCATTGGTGTCAGTGGGTGGAATAGTGCCCCATCATTGGTGTCAGTGGAAGGAATAGTACCCCTTCATTGGTGTCAATAGGAGGAATAGTGCCCCATCATTGATGTCTGTGGGAGGAATAGTATCCCTTCATTGGTGTCAGTGGGAGGAATAGTGCCCCATCATTGGTATCAGTGGGAGGAATAGTGCCCCATCATTGGTGTCAGTGGGAGGAATAGTGCCCCATCATTGGTGTCAGTGGGAGGAATAGTGCCCCATCATTGGTGTCAGTGGGAGGAATAGTGCCCCATCATTGGTGTCAGTGGGAAGAATAGTGCCCCATCATTCTTATCAGTGGGAGGAATAGTGCCCCATCATTGGTGTCAGTGGGAGGAATAGTGTCCCATCATTGGTGTCAGTGGGAGGAATAGTGTCCCATCATTGGTGTCAGTGGGAGGAATAGTGCCCCATCATTGGTGTCCGTGAGAGAAATATTGTCCCATCATTGGTGTGAGTGGGAGGAATAGGGCCCCGGTGTCAGTGGCAGGAACTATGCTTCACTGTTGCTGATGGTGGAATAAGGGCCCAGGGCCCATAGAAAAGCAGACAAAGGGCCACATCCAGCCCCAGGGCGGTAGTTTGGAGACCACTGATCTACTTGATTGTGTCATCTCAATCCATAAAGTAGATGGTGACCCTGGATGATGCCTGAGCAAAGATGGCTCCATCCTTCTGTAGAGAAAAGCAGATGAATGCATTGCCAGGGGAAGTGCTGAAATCTCGTGTCAAGGGTAATAAATAACTGGAAAGTATTACTCTTATGCATGACTACATCAAATAAATACATCAAATGTAGCCCACCTTAAAGTCCTTTATCCTTTCTTTTTTTAATCTGAAATAATTTGTATTAGTATTGAAAGTCCATGCCCTTTAAGAAAACTGATCTGTACTAAAAAAACGAAATTGCACTGTACTGCTTACTGTCTCCATGTTCCAGCGCTGCCATCCTGCTCTCCTCCAGTGATGCTCTTTTTTTAGATTTAATGATGCCCAGGTCATTTAACCTACTTATTGTGAGCCCAGGGTGTCATAAACCCTCCTCCCCCCTCCTGGGGTCACGTCATCACGCCAGCCTGAGCAGAAAGTACTTCTGCAGATTTATAGCGGGAGAGAAACCCAGACTGTGTGTGTGCTGTATGTCCACATCCAAGCAATTCATGCACAACTATGAACCGCATATGTAGTCGTGGACATATAGAAGTGAATTATGTACCATATCTATTAAACAACATTAATAATTACTCTCTACATAGGGGTTCACAACACGCAAAGATTCCTGTTAACGTTCACGTGTTTTGGGGAATCCTTCTTCAGGAGAACATGTGACAGAATCAGTACACCAGAACCCACTCCTATTCCTTAACCCCTTGGCGCCGGCTCCTCCCGGCTCTTTAAGGGTTTCAGACACCGGGAGGCAGGGCGGGGTTTTCAGGTCATGTGACTGCCGTGATTCGTCGTCACAGCGGTCATATGATCGGGAAAGGTCCCGATCGAAAGAGGAGATCGGGACCTTTCCATGAGTACTGGACATGTGTGCTAGGAGCACGCAGAACGCGCACTCTCAGCACATATGTTTTTCTTAATTGCATGCAAATGTGCGGTCAATCGGCGTCAAGGCCCAGACGCCGGGAGGCCGCACATTTGCGTGCGGCCGGTGCAAAGAGGTTAATAGAGTGATAGCCTGTATGGTAATCTGGAATTCATAGCATGTGTATGTTGCCCACAGAGGTGCAAATGAGTAAGCCAAGGTACTGCCTCTCTTGTGGGAAATTCAGATACCTTGAGTAAACAGCCAATGGTTTTGTACACATAATTAAGGATAAGTTCACCTTTTTCCACAAAAATAATAAATGCACATTTTAGTTGCAGGTAAAAAAATGTGCATTTATTATTTTTGGTTGCAGGAGCAACCAAAAAATTGGATCGCTGGTGCCTTGCAGGTCTCCTGTAGACCTGTCAGTGTACCTTAGATTGTACGCCCCTTGAGGGTTAGGGACTGATGTGAATGTACAATATATATATAAAAAGTGCTGCCTACATTGACAGTGCTATATAAGCACCTGAAATAAATAAATATCTGTGTGCCTGTACCAGGGGTGGACTGACCATTTGGAAACTCGGGCACTGCCCGAGGGCCCGGGGTCAGTAGGGGGCCCCATGAGATGCCCCTGGTACCTTTTTCATAGGCTTTTTTGAGTTTGGGCAAGGACATAGGGGCCCCATGATCCCCTATTGCCCGGGGGCCCCATGAGTTGTCAGTCCGCCCCTGGCCTGTACATCCCGTATGGGCAAGCAGATACTTATTGACAGGAAGACCCAGTGAACTGTCTCGGTGCTCCGAGCGCCGTGGTAGTTCATTGAGAACCTCAAGCCGACAGCCACAAAGGCTGTTGGAACTTGTAGTGTTCTCGTTCACAGAACTGAGTGAGTGACACGGCTGGGCAGGCAGAGCCCCGCATGGCGACGGCTTTTAAAAATTGTGACAGCTAGCGGGGAGGAGAAAATCCCCTGTTAGCTGTCACAATGGGGAGCGGTGGGGGATGGGGCGCTCAGTTCGTAACATGTTACACCCTGATTATGGATGTAACGTGTTACGAAAAAAGGGGAACTTATCCTTTAAAATAGAAGGACCAACTTCCCAATGGGGAACCATCCAGACCCAATGTAAGTAAGACACCAGAAAGACAGCATGGTAGTCAAAGTAGTCAAGGCACATATATTCCAAAGATGGGGCTCTTGATGAGTATCTTATAAAGAAACTCAGTTCACATCAATCCAGCCTGTATGAATACATAGATGGATATGGTGACTTATATTGGGTCTGGATTGGGTGTATTTACCACAAGGCAAAGAAGGCATTTGCCTAGGGCGGCATTTTTCAGGGGGGCAGCAGCATCTTTCAGGGGGCAGCGGGATTTTTCAGGGGGGCAGCGCCGCCCCCCAAAACAAGGGATGGAAGCAGGGACACACGCAGAATGGGGACCAGGTGGGATCTGAGAGAGGCTACTTGATGGTGTATGCAGAGCCTGACTCTTGTTTTGGGGATGTCTGGAGTTGTGAAGGTGAGTGTCTTCTCTCTCACAGGGTTGGGGGGAGTTTTGTCAGTGTATGGGGGGCGGTGGTATTGGAAGGCTCTCTTGGGTGGGGGTGGGGTGTTGTTGGTCTATGTCAGGCTCTCTTTGTGAGGGAGGGAGTTGCTGCTTGGTGTCAGGGTCTCTCTGTGGGGGGGAGCCAATTTTTGTTTTGCCTAGGGCAGCACGACACCTAAATACACCACTGGTGGGATCTGAGAGGGGCTACTTGATGGTGTATGTAGAGCCTGACCCTTGTTCCCGGGAATGTCTGGAGTTGTGAAGGTGAGTGTCTTCTCTCCCACAGGGTCGGGGGGAGTTTTGTCAGTGTATGGGGGGCGGTGGTAGTGGAAGGCTCTCTCAGGTGGGGGTGGGGTGTTGGTGGTCTATTTCAGGCTCTCTTTGTGAGGGAGGGAGTTGCTTCTTGGTGTCAGGGTCTCTCTGTGGGGGGGGGGCAATTTTTGTGTTGCCTAGGGCAGCACGACACCTAAATACACCACTGGTCTGGATGGTTCCCCATTGGGAAGTTGGTCCTTCTATTTTAGTTGTTAATTGCTTAACTGTTCATTGAATGTATCTGAATTTCCCACCCGAGAGGCAGTGGCTTCACCTTGGCTTACTCATTTGCACCTCTGTGGGCAACATACACAAATGCTATGTATCCCATTCCACCCAACTGACTGATATTACTCTATTAAAGCTTAGGAGTGGATTCCAGTGTGCCGATTCTGTCACGTGTTCCTGAAGAAGGATTCCTGAAACGCGCCGAGTCCACATGTGAACAGCATTCAGAATCTTTGCATTTTGTTAACCCCTATGTGTAAAGTAATTTCTTATGTTGCGTAATAGTGTCAGGAATCCCGGGGTCCGCCGCGGCGCACGGGACTGCGCATATGCAAATTACCTAGGCGCAGCAACATGCGGGTGCTGGGACTCAGGCGCCCGTGGCGGCAGTTGCAGCCGCGCATGCGCACACGGGTGCGCGCCAGGCACCAATGACAGCGCGGGGTGCGCAATTTAAACAGACCCCTGCTGTGCACAAATTGCCGTATGGTCTTTACTCCTGCTTTTCCTGTTCGTTGTTCCTGAGAGATTGCCTTTGTTGCCGACCCAGCCTGACCCGGATTGCCATGACCTTCTCCCGCCCTGACCCCTGGCTTGTCTTGACCATTCTTCTGTCTTCTCCTGTTTACCTGACCTCCTGTTGCTGAACCTGGCCTGTGACCCGTTGATCCTTTTGCCTGCCGCTCTGTACCGTCTGCCTCCGCTGTTACCGACCTGGCCTGTCTGACTACGCTACACTCCGCCTCTTCACATCATGCTCTCACCTGTTACTTGCCACTGGCAACTACCTCTACCGCAGTCGGTTGTACTTGGGGACCTGGTCTCAGACTGCTCCAAGTCCATCCCCACCATCAGGGGCTCCTGTGAAACAGCAGGCTGGGGCTTAGATTCCGCGCCCTGAGGAATTCCGGTCTGTGGGTCGCTAGAGGCTACCGCCAGTCAGCTCCTGACAAATAGATTTTTAATGGTTCATAATAGTTGTTTTTACTGTGTTTCTCTTCTATATGTCCCACATGACTGCATATTTTGTTCACAGTAGTACTTCTACAGAGGATGGTGCTAACACATACCTATGTGCTCTTCTATGCAGTAGTAAGTACCACCATCCGGCAGATAAGAAGAGGAAAGAACAAAAAGAGGGCGCACAGGCCTAGTGCATTACCATAAAAAATGTTTAATAAAAAATAAAGTAGGTGTTGTACTCACAAACGACAATATAGTCAAGGCACATCATAGAAGAACAGCTGGATCAACACCGCGCTGAGTAACAGTCCACAATAGGGAGTTTAGACATCCAAAAGGCTGACGCGTTTCGAGGACTTGCCTCTGAGGAAGAGGCAAGTCCTCGAAACGCGTCAGCCTTTTGGATGTCTAAACTCCCTATTGTGGACTGTTACTCAGCGCGGTGTTGATCCAGCTGTTCTTCTATGATGTGCCTTGACTATATTGTCGTTTGTGAGTACAACACCTACTTTATTTTTTATTAAACATTTTTTATGGTAATGCACTAGGCCTGTGCGCCCTCTTTTTGTTCTTTCCCCATTCAGTATATTTGGATTCCCCCGGTCCATTTGAGGGCAGCAAGGTGTGCATGTTCCAGGACATTCTTAATGTGGTTGTAGCATCGAGTCCATCCCCAAGCGCAGGAGCATTTGTGTTTGCTGGCAGATAAGAAGACCCTGCTCGCCTTGTGACCGGCCAGGAGACACTTGGGGGGAAAAAATTTTACCAAAATTTGCCAGCATTTATTTAGAATTAAATAGATTTTATACAGCCTCAACCAAAACTGTAAAATATCAGTTCTATAAATTAAAAATAAAGTTTCCCAATTTCTCTTTTTTTTTTTGCTGTGTTTGGTGTAGCAGGTTGGCCTAACGATTCGTAATACTGCAATGTCTGCAATTTCCCAGAAGAATTTTATCAGTGTTATTGCTGCAATCCCTGTGGCATCTGGAAGTGTATAAATCCCCCACTGTATCCCCTTCGAAATAACATGCCAGAAGCATTCTCCCATGAACATTAAATGAGAATCCTGACTGTAATCAACACTGTGTAGTTCTGGCGCCATTACCACATATAACATATTTACTATCTACAGCGCTGAGCGAACTGTTGGCGCTTTATAAATACTGTATAATAATAATAATCTGCACAATTTTGCCATAAATGAAGCTTTAAGTTGAATTGTACTGATATTTCCATGGAAAAAAATTAACTTTTTCTTTATTTTAAGAAGGTTTTTTAGTGTTTGTGTTGTGTACAACTAATTTGTATAGTTGTGGGTTTTTTTTTTTACTCTTTATTTGTAATTGTTTTTTGTGTGCTAATGCGGTAAATTGATTTTTTTTCTACTTTTTGCTGTCTGTGCTTTGTTTCTGAAAAAAAGAAAAAACAAGTTAATTTCATAATTAGAATATGGTGCAAAAGTTCATTTATTTTATTTTTGCAACTTAAAAGGTGAAACTAATATATGAGACTCATTACATGCAAAGCAAGATAGTTCAAGCCGTGATTTGTTATAATTGTGATGATTATGGCTTACAGCTCATGAAAACCCCAAATCCACAATCTCAGAAAATGAGAATATTACATGCAATCAATAAAACAAGGATTGTACATAGAACAATATCGGACCTCTGAAAAGTAGAAGCTGCATATGTACTCAGTACTTGGTTTGAGCCCCTTTGCAGCAATTATTGCCTCAATGCGGCGTGGCATGGAAGCTATCAGCCTGTGGCACTGCTGAGGTGTTATGGAAGACCAGGATGCTTCAATAGCGGCGTTCAGCTCTTCTGCATTGTTCGGTCTCATGTTTCTCATCGATCTCTTGGCAATGCCCCATAGATTCTCTATGGGGTTCAGGTCAGGCGAGTTTGCTGGCCAATCAAGCACAGTAATCCCACGGTCATTGAATCAGGTTTTGGTGCTTTTGGCAGTGTGGGCGGTGCCAAGTCCTGCTGGAAAATGAAGTCAGCATCCCCATAAAGCTCGTCTGCGGAAGGAAGCATGAAGTGCTCCAAAATCTCCTGGTAGACGGCTGCGTTGACCCTGGACCTAATGAAGCACAGTGGACCAACACCAGCAGATGACACGGCTCCCCAAATCAACACAGACTGTGGAAACTTCACACTGGACTTCAAGCATCTTGCAGTGTGTGCCTCTCCATTCTTCCTCCATACTCGGGGTCCTTGGGCCTCTCCATTCTTCCTCCATACTCGGGGTCCTTGTGCCTCTCCATTCTTCCTCCATACTCGGGGTCCTTGGGCCTCTCCATTCTTCCTCCATACTCGGGGTCCTTGGGCCTCTCCATTCTTCCTCCATACTCTGGGTCCTTGGGCCTCTCCATTCTTCCTCCATACTCGGGGTCCTTGGGCCTCTCCATTCTTCCTCCATACTCGGGGTCCTTGGGCCTCTCCATTCTTCCTCCATACTCAGGGTCCTTGGGCCTCTCCATTCTTCCTCCATACTTGGGGTCCTTGGGCCTCTCCATTCTTCCTCCATACTCGGGGTCCTTGGGCCTCTCCATTCTTCCTCACAATATTCTCATTTTCTGAAATTGTGGATTTGGGGTTTTCATGAGCTGTAAGGCATAATCATCACAATGATGACAAATCACGGCTTGAACTATCTTGCTTTGCATGTAATGAGTCTATCTCATATATTAGTTTCACCTTTTAAGTTGCATTACTGAAATAAATGAACTTTTGCACGATATTCTAATTTTTCAAGTTTCACCTGTATATTTTTGATTGAACTCTGTCACCTTATTGTCTTACAATGTAAGTAATAAGATACACAAATTAATAAACCTGAAATAAATTATTTTGTTTTCTGAAAATATAATTAACCGTGATGACGATAGAAATGTGCACAGATAAAAAAAAAAACAGTTGAATAGAGAATTAAATGACACACGATACCTGGTTTACCTGCCAAAGTATTTCATTCTGCTGCAGTCGCCGTGTCCTTACCAACCGTGACTCAAAGTAAACTCAAAGTAAGTGCCGGCATAAAAAAAACAAATAGCTCAGGACCCCCTCCCCCAATCCATATCAGGCCCTTCTGTTCTGATAAGTATTTTTAGGGGATTCCCACACCAAATTTTTTTTTAAAATGGCATGGGTTTCCCTAAAATCCAAACCAGACCCTTAGGTCTAGTATGGATTTTAAGGGGAACCACGAGCTGAAATTGGAAAATAAATGGAATAGGGTCCATCCCAAAATCCATACCAGACTCTTATTTGAGCATGTGATCTTACATCCCTCAGTTAAAGGGTGCACAAAGGATTGCTTTTTTTTTAAGTACAGGAGTACTTCGGTTTACGAATTTAATGCGTTCTGCGGGACTTTTCGAATTACGAAAAATTTGTAAACCAAAACGCAGTTTCCCATAGGAATGCATTGAAAACCAATTCATCCGTTCCGGAGGTCAGAAAAAAGTAAAAGAAAGTCTACCTGTTCAAAACTCTTTATAAAATGCACTTTAAAGGCATAAATACTGTACAGGGACATGATAAAAATAAAAATTTGTAAATGCATTGAAAACCAATTAATCCATTCCGGAGGTCAGAAAAAAGTAAAAAAAAAAAGTTTATCTGTTCAAAACTCTTTATAAAGTGCACTTTAAAGGCATAAATACTGTACAGGGACATGATTAAAAAAAATTCGTAAATGCATAGAAAACCAATTAATCCGTTCGTATTGCGAAAACAATTTGTAAACCGAGGCATTATTTTCAATGGATTTTCATTTGTAAACTGAAAATTACTTTAACCGAGGCGTTCGCAAACCGAGGTATGCCTGTATAGTGATTTTGGCATGCTCAAATTTTAAGTACAATGAAGAAAAAAAGTGACCTAGAGGTGCTGGTTCAAAGTAGTGAGAGGTCAAAAATATTTGAAGAGGCCACTGGCTCAGGTTAAAAAATCGCAAACTGGTCAGAGAAACTCTCCTTTCATCAGGTCTTCAGTTAAAATTAGGAACCTAAGTGGACTCAAATTAGGGCGTTCCTGTGTGAATCTGTGTAGGGAAGCTAATTGCTGGATTGGGAAAGTTTCTGGCCAGCAGTATCTGTGATCAATCAAGATATTGATTTCAAGAGTCAATCAAGAGATTGATTTGATATATATGCCTGGGATAGTAACAATGGATAAATGTTGGGCTTATTAGAAGTTTTCATCTGATTTCCCACGAGTGCAGAAATTTAGCGGAAGTAGGAAGTCAGGCAAAGCTAGTTGATTAGATTTTCATTTACTTTTGATATTCCGGTAAAATTTCTTGTAGCCTATTGACTATATGAAAGGATCACACTAAAATGCACTTGCCTCACGCACCCCCTTCCATTCACAAGGCCTAGACAGTGGTATTGTCATGGACCTTCCAGTAAGACTGTAGTAGAGAACAAAAGAAAAGAGCGCACCAACCTTGTGCATTACCTCGGTAAACAGTTCATGTATTTATTAACCTCCCTAGCAGTCTGATTATGTCAATATTTCTGTGCTCAAAGCGGTACATTTTTTTGCATGGAAATATGTTTTTTTTTTTATTGTAGGCTGTAATTTTTAGGAATAACTCACTGAAATCTGTCCGAACACGAGTCTAGTAAAATTTGAAACGCAAAATCATAAATTATAATTTAATAATCATAAAAAATAATAATATAATAATAAATTTAATTCAATAATATAATCAAACAAAAAACACTGAAATTTGAAATATAGCGCCAAGTTCGCACATCACTAATTGTAGTTGCAAATTCGTTTTCAGTGTCTGATGAGAAATTTCCCCCACGAATCATTATCACTCAATTCTGCAAGTGGTTCTGATTTCCTATCGCTGTTCTCTAGCCGGTCTAAAACCGCTTTTGACCTAAAGGGACGCTTTTTGGACTTTTCTCACTTTCCAGGCAGAAAGAACAGTAAAAATGCAGGCAGGGCGCCGGACAAAGCACGCGGGACAAAATGTATGTGAAATGGTTTGATACAGGAATGTTATACTATGTGATTTTAGTGTATTTAGTGAATGTCATCTTTTTACATTTTCAAATTTCCCGCCAGTTCCGCCCCCCTTACGTCTCGACATCGCAGGGAATGGAACCTGGAAGATGCTGCAGGGGGGACACCGCGGGAGCGAAGGATAAGGTAAGTGCAGAAGGGATCCCGGAGCAATGCTGCAGTGTATTCCGAGTGTAGCTCGGGGGGGGTTACCGCTTGTGGTGCTGAAACTTTACCCCGAGCTACACTCGGGAATACCGCCAGGGGGGTTAAAGATGATTTCCATGTATGGATATTTTTCCATACTTACATTGGTTAGCTTGCACTAATGTGAGTATGTACATACCACGGTTTCTCAGCTAGGGTTCCTTTAGAAGTTGCTAGGGGTTCCTTGAGCAATGAGCAATTTATGCCTCTCAGATAAGTTCCCGCTGACACTATTGACCTTTTTAACTATCTGTAAGGGGATAATTCTTCCCAATGACATCAAATGTAAGGAGCAATATTCCCACTGACCATCACACTAATGTATTATGAGTTGTAGATCTAGTAATTAGTAGAGCTGAGACCGTAACGTTATTTCAAAGGTTCCTCTGTGTTGGAATGGTTGAGAAAGGTGGATATATACCATACCTGTGGGATCCTTCTAAAAGCAGGAAATCACTATAAGAGGCACCACTACTACAGTGATCTCCACTAGCTTCTGGGTCCCATGCCGAGTGGCTGCCTTATTGTTTACTGAATACAGGAATTTGTCCAGTCGGCACAGGTGCCATTCACAGAATGCTTAGCATTTTCTCAATCCTTGCAAAGGGTTCTGTAATTGGACCAGGTGGAGATCATGGCATGACATGCAGCCTCTTCACCTTGTCCAGTCAGAGAATGCTTTGCGTTCATTGAGAAAATGTTAAGCGTTCTTTGAATGGTGCACAAGCACAAGCGAGTTCGAAGAAGCTAGTGGAGATCACTGTAGTAGCGATAGTCTACTACAGTAATTTCCAGCTACAAGGGAGATCGGCTACATATGGTATATACATAGATCCATTGCTCCAAGTTTAACCAATGTAACTATTTAAAAATATCCATGCCTGTTATTCACCATTAACAATTATTGGTGGCCATATCTGAGAAAGCTTGTTTGAAGCTCCACTCTGGAATAAAACTTACTTTTTTCCTACCACCCAAACCCCTCTAACTTATGCTGAGTCTTTTTTTGAATTCCTTGGTGTCAGGAATGGACTCACCACTGGTGGTGGGACTCACCTGCCGTGTGGGCTGCAGTACCAGGGCTGGCCAGCGGGTGCTCTCAGCAGCCAGAAGCTCACTCCTGCAATCAAGTCATCACCTGAGGCTGATTGCAGGAGGTGTATTTAAGGAGTGGCCAGGCCTGCAGTCAGTGCCTTGGTGTATTGTTTCCCTTGGCCCCTGTATCCTGATCCTGCCTGCTTGAATTCTGACTCTGCATGAACTCTGACTGTACCGACCTCGGCTATTCCTGACTACTCTTCCGCCTGCTCCTTGTACCTTGCCTGCCCGTTTGCTACCGACCCGGCCTGCCCGACTACGTTTAGCATTGTACTTATTGTTATCTGTTGGAGGTTTGGTTTGTTTGCACTGTGTTTATGTTTAGTCTTGCACTGCATTTATGTATTGTTTAATCTTTAATAAATTGTATTGTTTATACTATACCTGAAGCCTGCGTTTCCCTGTGTCAGTCCACACATCTCTGGTCATACCTGGAGCCCTGACACTTGGGCTACATTCATACTGTCGCATGTCTTCGGATTAACTTGCAGTGTGTAGAGGTGGCTTTTATTTGGCCCTGTAAATGTAGACTTATGTGGTAAAGCCAGCAATATTCACCTGTCCCCCGTCCAGGTCCCTTGCCACTGCCAGTTCTGGTGCAGGGGACCTCTAATCTAGCTCTGCAATGGTGCTCTGAGACCATTGACCCCCTATCATTCCCCTGTGATGACACCAGAACAGATTTCACCAGGACCCCGCTGATGACCATCAAATAGGAAGTGTCCACATCAGGCACGCTGTGATGTGGACACCCAAAGAAGGACCCTAGACAGGAAGTAAAAAAGATGTGAAGACTCAGAACTGAAGTGTCACCTGACCACATCTTAAGGTTTATAAAATGGACTTTAGATAGAGATTTTTTTTTTAAACACCGTAATCAGGTGGGGGGGGGGGGGGGGGGCAGGCATTTTTATCTTGGAGAGGGGCTTTAAATACAGTCTGAATTAAAAAATAAAGATTTCCTACATTATAGATAACATCTAGAAATGTTAAATGTGCCTGAACAGTACCCTGAAAGAATGCATCTTTTGTCTTGAATTCCACCTGAAAAATAGTGTTTTCTGTGCTTCATATCTGTATATCATTAGTGAGAGTTCACTTAGGACAGTGCTGTCTCTGACTGCTAGTCTTACCAGATTTGGAGTGAGATTTGGTGATATCTCTTCTGTTCTGTCAATGGTTCTCCTTGCTGGAGAGAAAGTTGTAGCTGAGGATTGGAAGTACAAGGATCTACCTGCTTCTGCTTCATTAATTTTGGGGATCTGTGCTTTCTTCAAATCTCCTGCTACTTCTTGACTATATTTTCAGCAGTCATCAGGTAACCACTGGGGCTAGGGTGTAGTTCTAACATGAAAAAGCAAAGCTCTGCCGCTACCAAAATGGCCACTCACTAAATGTTGAACAAGGCATGTAAAATCAGTAATGGCAAACAGACTGGTTGCAGAGAGGCAATACCAGTAATGCCCTATGCACATTGGGCACAGGTGTCCATCCAGCCCCACTGCTGGCAGCCTGTCAAACTATGAGAGGCTGAGAGCTGATATGTCATGATGGTGCACCTAGTGGTATGAATATACCAGGGACAATTTACAATGCCTTGAAAAAGTATTCATACCCCTTAACATTTTCCACATTTTGTCCTGTTACAACCAAAAACATAAATGTACTTTATTGGAATTTTATGCGATAGACCAACACAAAGTGGCACATAATTGTGAAGTGGAAGGAAAATGATAAATGTTTTCAAAATGTGTTACAAATAAATATCTGATAAGTGTGGCGTATATTTGTATTCAGCTCCCTTTACTCTGATACCCCTAACTAAAATCTAGTGGAACCAATTACCTTTAGAAGTCACCTAATTACAAAATAGTGTCCACCTGTGTGTCATGTGATCTCAGTATAAATACAGCTGTTCTGTGAAGCCCTCAGAGGTTTGTTGGACAACATTAGCAAACAAACAGCATCATGAAGGCCAAGGAACACACCAGGCAGGTCAAGGATAAAGTTGTGGAGAAGTTTAAAGCATGGTTAGGTTATAAAAAAATAAGCAAACACTGCACAGTGGTCAATGTCAGTGGCATCTCCAGTGAGGGGGGGGGGGGGGGCCTTACACTGCGTTCCCATAACCCTGCAGCATCCAACATCTGTGATGCTGTATGCCTGTCAAAACTGTTAAGTCCACTTCCCCTAGGTTCCTCCTCAACTCTGACATGTCCAGATGAGGTGGATCCTGGGATAAAGGACATTTTACAGATATTTGCCATGCTGCATATGAAACATAATGCTCATACATCTTTTTTTTTGGGGGGGGGGGGCTAGATGACCTTGTCCCGGCAATGGATGTAGCTAATTCAAAAATCCAAAGTCCTCTGGTAGATGATGTATTTATTTTTTAATACCATTGTAAATTTGTAGTTAGTCATGATCTACGAGAGCTTGAGCATTTCAAGGGACGAATCAGCCAGTCTTCATGAGCGAGCTTTGAAAATTTTGACCAGTGGAAGTATGAATGTTTAGGAATGTTCTGCAAACTATTTTTTATATTAATTTCTATTCGGGTCTTTTGAAAATGATCTAAAAGATCATTTTTAATTAATTTCTTAGTTTATGTCATTAAAGATGAATTCAAATTATGGATTTTTTATACATTGCTCCAGATATGACTTTATTCTAGTAAAGGTCAGGGAGAGAATCAAAAGAGTATCCAACAAGATTCGGACATCATAAACTATCCACTTCATCAGGACCTGAGAAAACAATGTGAATGGACTAGAAGTGAACTGGACCCTTAATGGTATTTCCTCCACTGTGATTGCAAAGTCTTAAAAGTTGCTTTGGCTACCAGTTTTGGACCCCCAAAATATGTCCTCTGAGGATCCTGAAGAGAGATGACATTAGACCGATGGGAATGAAATGAACTGGACAACGGGTTAACAAAGAATAGATTAGCAGGGCAAGCGGCATCAGTGAGGGACCTGGATAGGGGGACCCAGGTGAGTATAAATGGCTTCATCAGGTAAGGAAAACTTTACAAAGGACAGGGTGACAGGATATATTAGAGGGGGGGTGGGAAAGAGGTATAGGCAAAAACAAAAATCAGTTTTAGGGGGTTGTTAGGCTTTAAAAGAGAGGCATGAAATACAGCTTAAGGTCTTCAAAAAAAGATGGGGTCACTGAGGAGGGAGTTTGACTTTGAAAAAAGGTCAAAAGTGGTTCATCAGATATACAAATGTTATTTTCATGATAAATAATTATTTTAGAGCAGAATATTTCCCAGTAAATGCTTTCTTCAAGGCACGTTGTACCTCTTGATTCCTCAGACAGTATATAACGGGATTGAACAGTGGGGTGAGAACACTGTACAAAATGGAAGATAGTCGTATGATATCAAAGGATTCCCCAGGCTTTGGACCAATGTAGTTGAAGTTGGCAGTCATGTAGAATACTGTAACCACAATGAGGTGGGAGGAGCAAGTGGAGAAGGCCTTCTTTCTGCCCGCAGCTGAGTGGATTTTCAAAATGGTTGAAATGATCTGAATATAGGAGGCAATGACGAACACAAAAGGACTCATGCCGAGAAAAACACTGACTATGTAGAGTAACGTTTGGCTGGTGTGAGTATCCGCACAAGAAGCATTCAACATTGGTGGAACATCACAAAAAAAGTGGTTTACATGCCGATTCCTACAAAAAGTCAGCTTGGATGTCAAAGCCGTGTGAAGAACAGAGTTCAAGAATCCAAAAAACCAAGATCCTACAACCAAATAGGAACAGAATGTCTTGTTCATGACTACGGGGTAGCAAAGAGGGTCGCATATTGCCACATATCGGTCGTAAGCCATTGCAGCCAGAAGAAGACATTCAGACCCACCAAGAGAAACAAAAAAATAGAGCTGAGTAAAGCAAAGGTTGAAGGACACTCTTGTATTGCCTGTTATGGCATTAACCAACATAGCCGGGAGGGTAACAGAAGAGTAACAGACATCTAATATGGATAAGTAACTGAGAAAAAAGTACATAGGTGTTTGAAGATGAATGTCAATCTTGATGACACTAAAGATGGTGAGGTTTCCAACTAGAATCATAGTATAAGTCATAAGGATCATCAAGGAAAGTAAAAGCTGCTCATTCGAAAATCCTAACAAGACAAAGCCACTAAAAAAAGTCTGGTTTGCCATTGCCATCGCATCTTGAATCAAAATTTAAGAATCGTATAATTATTTTTAAGAGCTTAATTCAATTTTGGAGATTTGGTTTTGGTCCAACTGTTAGGAATTATTCCTCACTGCTGGTGGTTGTCCAGCCTCCTGTAAAAAAGAAACAATGTAACCAGTCAGCATGTTAGGCCCAGGTTGGTCCAAATCACCCATCTACTGGAGCGCCTTAGGGTTCATTAGGTGTAAATGAGCATACGGTGTAGCTAGTATGGTGATTGTCAAAAGAGATGGGAGGTCTAATGTCCACTCTATACAGCTATTTGTGAAACTTTATTTGGCATGTTGTTTTTGACTTTGCCGATTGCATGTTCCTTGCAGTTTTGCTTTGCCCATGTACCAGTGGTTCTTTAGGGTTGGACTGCTGTACTATGATCATAGTCCATTTAAAACTAAGGGTTAGGTATGGCAATTTTTACATAGTTACATTTGTCCAGCTTAGGCCAACGTAAGTATGGACATATACCTGTGGGATTCCCGTGGAAGCTGGAAATCCCTGTTGTAGGCACTGCTACTATAGTTATTGCTGATAATTCCTGGGTCTCGTGTCAAGGGACTTCTCTACTGCATTGTGACTACAAGAGGTTGCTTGCTTGGCACATGCACCATTCTGGGGACAATTTGCATTGTCTCAGCGAATACATAGTGTTCTCTGATTGGGCAAGGTGCAGAGGTTGGGCAGTGATATTGCAATCTCTGCCTTGTCCAATTAGACAAGGTACATCCATTGAGAACATACAACATACAATGTGTTCCCTGAATGTTGCCCATGCTGAGCATGTGACCTCCTGTGTTTAGTAAACAGCAGTGCAGCCACTCAACACAGGACCTGGAAGGCAGCAGAAATCGCTGTAGTAGCAGTGCCTATTGCTGGGTGTCCAGTGCGTCCCTATACCTTTAAGGAAAGGTGGGTTCCCTCCAGGCATACTTGCCCTTTATCTTCCATTGTTATGTACATTCACTGGCCTCTCTATTGGGTACACTTGTTCTCAAACAACCACTCGTTACAACCAAGGTATGCAGAATACCATCTCTGAGCTCACAACATGTCGAACCTTATTGCAGATAGGCTACAGCAGCAGAATACCACTCCGGGTGCCACTCCTGTCAGCTAAGAACAGGAAATGGAGGCTACAATTCACACAGGCTCACCAAAATTGGACAATAGAAGATTGGAAAAAAGTTATCTGGTCTGATGAGTCTGGATTTCAGTTGCAATATTCAGATGGTAGGGTCAGAATTTGGCGTAAGCAACATGAAAGCATGGATCCATCCTGCCTTGTGTCAGCGGTGCAGGGTGGTGGTGTAATTGTGTGTGGGATATTTTCTTGGCACACTTTGGGCCCCTTAGTACCAATTGAGCATTGTTTAAACTCCATGGCCTAACTTAGTATACTTGCTGACCATGTCCATCCCTTTATGACTCCAGTGTCCCCACCGTCTGATGTCTCCTTCCAGCAGGATAACGCACCATGTCACAAAGCTCAAATCATCTCAAACTGGTTTCTTGAACATGACAATGAGATCACTGTCCTCCAATGGCCTCCACAATCACCAGATCTCCATCCCATAGAGGACCTTTGGGATGTGGTGGAACGGGAGATTCACATCATGGATGTGCAGCTGACAAATCTGTAGCAACTGCGTGATGCTATCATGTCACTATGGACCAAACTCAACTCAACCTTGTTGAATCTATGCCACCAAGAATTAAGGCAGTTCTGAAGGCAAAAGTGGGTCCAACCCGGTACTAGCAAGGTGGACCTAATAAAGTGGCCGGTGAGGGTACAAGATTTCCTGTAAATGTGCAACACAATTTTGTTCTGGCAACAAAACGGGAAGTCCCCTAACTGCTGCTGAGCACAGCGTTGTATACTGTATGTAGCTGATGCTATATACAGTGCTGACAGCAGCTGCATTTCTTAAACTGGAACATTAGTCAAAAAATTAAATCCTGTTAGATCACTTCAGGCTGACCCCTTTTGCAGGTATAGCTATGTAAAACATTCAAATATACCGTGTAAAATCCAGTAAAACACTGTTTCTCCTGCTCTGCACATACTCAGATGCTCTCTATTTTTAGGCACTATTCCAATAATGTAGAGGCCGATCTGCTAATGATTTACTGCTGCTCAGGGCTCTTGGCTTCAGATGTGGTGGAACGGGAGATTCGCATCATGGACATGCAGCCGACAAATCTGCAGCAACTGTGTGATGCTATCATGTCAATATAGACAAAAATCTCTGAGGAATGTTTCCAACACCTTGTTGAATGCTAGGAAGAATTAAGGCAGTTCTGAAGGCAAAAGGGGGTCCAACCCGGTACTAGCAACGTGTACCTAATAAAGTGGCCAGTGAGTGTATGTGCTCCAACTTTGGAGACACTCAAAATATATAGAGTTAGGACTGCAGTACCCTTGGGTACCGTGACGTGGCCTCTGCAGCTTGCACATATATTTGCAAATGTGTGCAGACTAAACCCTGTGCACTGTTAGGGTTAATACGGTTTGTTGCAGGCTGGCCGGTAAGTAAGCTGGGAATTTTTTATAGTTTTTTTCACATGCGTCATTCTTCCATGTGCTCCTTGCTCCTATGGCAAGTTAAAGGTTGGGGTGGTTGCCATTTGTTTATACTACTCCCCTATTCCAATGACCTCCATTACCTTCCAAGTCCCCATGCCAAGAAGCTGCCCTGCTTTTTACATAACGCAGGAGTTCTCCACGCAGTCACCATTCAGAGAATGCTTTGCATGTTCTCAATGAATGCAAAGTTTTCTTTATTGGACAAGGTGGAGATTGTGATGTCACCACCCTGCCTCTCTAATTTGTCATATTGGAGAATGCTTTGCATTCAGGGGCGGACTGACAACTCATGGGGCCCCCGGGCAATAGGGGATCATGGGGCCCCTGTGTCCTTGTCCAAATTCAAAAAAGCCTATGAAAAAGGTACCAGGGGCATCTCATGGGGCCTCCTACTGACCTAGGGCCCTCGGGCAGTGCCCGAGTTTCCAAATGGTCAGTCCGCCCCTGTTTGCATTCATCAAGAAAGTGCAAAGTGCTCCCTGAGCAAGCGACCTCCTGTCCTCCTGGGAACTAGTGGAGATCACTGTAGTAGAAGGGCCCACTACATTGATTTTCAGCTTCCAGGAGCATCGCCAGGTGTGGTATATGCATTAGTACGTTGATCCAAGCTGGACCAATGTACAGTGAGGAACAGAAGTATTTGAACACCCTGCGATTTTGCAAGTTCTCCCACTTAGAAATCATGGAGGGGTCTGAAATTCACATTGTAGGTGCATTCCCACTCTGAGAGACAGAATTAAAAAAAAAATTCAGGAAATCACATTGTATGATTTTTAAAGAATGTATTTGTCTTGCACTGCTGAACATAAGTATTTGAACACCTGAGAAAATCAGTGTTAATATTTGGTACAGAAGCCTTTGTTTGCAATTACAGAGGTCAAACATTTCCTGTAGTTCCTGACCAGGTTTGCACTGCAACAGGGATTTTGGCCGACTCCTCCACACAGATCTCCTCTAGATCTGTCAGGTTTTGGGGCTGTCGCTGAGCAACACGGAGTTTCAGCTCCCTCTAAAGATGTTCTATTGGATTTAGGTCTGGAGACTGGCTAGGCCACTCCAGAGCCACTCCTTGGTTATCCTGGCTGTGTGCTTCGGGTTGTTGTCATGTTGGAAGACCCAGCCACGACCCATCTTCAATGCTCTGACTGAGGGAAGGAGGTTGTTGCTCAAAATCTCACAATAAATGGCCCCATTCATCCTCTTCTTAATACAGTGCAGTCGTCCTGTCCCCTTCGCAGAAAATCACCCCCAAAGCATGATGTTACCACCCCCATGCTTCACAGTAGGGATGGTGTTCTTGGGATGCAACTCATCCTTCTTTTTCCTCCAAACACGACGAGTGAAGTTTAGACCAAAAAGTTCTACTTTGGTCTCATCTGACCACATGACTTTCTTCCATGCCTCCTCTGGATCATCCAGATGGTCATTGGCAAACCTCAGACAGGCTTGGACATGTGATGACTTGAGCAGGGGAACCTTCCGTGCAATGCATGATTTGAAACCATGACGGCGTAGTGTTCTACTGACAGTGACCTTTGAAACTGTGGTCCCAGCTCTCTTCATGTCATTGACCAGCTCCTCCCTTGTAGTTCTGGGCTGATTCCTCACCTTTATTATCATCAGTGATACCTCATGAGGTGAGATCTTACATGGAGCCCCAGTCTGAGGGAGACTGACAGTCATCTTTAGCCTCTTCCATTTTCTAACAATTGCTCCAACAGCTGATCTATTTTCACCAAGCTGCTTGGCAAATGCCCCGTAGCCCTTTCCAGCCTTGTGGAGGTCCACAATTTTTTCTCTGGTGTCTTTTGACAGCTCTTTAGTCTTGCCCATGGTAGTAGTTGGCGTCTGACTGACTGTGGGGTGGACAGTTGTCTTTAAAGAGCTCAGACAGGTGCTACTAAGTTAGATTAATGAGTGGAGTCGAGGTGGCACAGTAAAGGCACAGTAACAGGTATTTGAGACCCAGAATTCTTGCTGTTTCTTAGGTGTTCAAATACTTATGTTCAGCAGTGCAAGACAAATACATTCGTTAAAAATCATACAATGTGATTTCCTGATTTTTTTTTTTAATTCTGTCTCTCAGAGTGGAAATGCACCTACAATGTGAATTTCAGACCCCTCCATGATTTTTAAGTGGGAGAACTTGCAAAATCGCAGGGTGTTCAAATACTTCTGTTCCTCACTGTAACTATGTAAAAATTGCAATACCGAAACTTTAGCTTAGCTGAACAGCCAGCTTCTGTCAGAACATCTGCCCTACAAACGGGCTAAATGTCGGACGGTTTCTATTAAACATTCAGCCCATGTGTACTAGGCAATCCTGTGCAGGCAGCATGCAGGAGATCCTAACCTCTGTTCCCAGGGTGCAGAGGTCTGGATTTCCTGTAGTCCATCACGCCCCCTGCACAGTGCTCCAATCCACAACGCTAATGCTTTCTGAGAAGCTTTGTTGATTGGACGGCTGTGCAGGGGGGGCGTATTTGACCACTGGAGATTGCACTGTGTGACAACAGTGGTCTGTATCTCCAGCATGCTGCTCACATGGAGCTATTTACCATGGGTTGCAGCACTGAAATTTAAAAAAAAAAAATTATTTAAAGCATATACATTGAAACATATCTTTTACTTACTTTTTAGGCAGAATTGTTACATCCCAAAAATAATAAAACACTCAGCTGGGCTTTAAAGCCTACCTAAACCCCAAAATAAAACTGTAATATATTGCAGCTTACCAGTCAGTAGATGGTATAGCTGCATTAGTTTTCTTTTTTAGGGCTTTTTTCCTTCATTTTCACCTGGTGATATGGCCAATAACACACTTCCTCTCTTTGAGTGTTTCCGCTCTGGCTTTGAAGAAGTAACGGAGACACCTTCGGACAGGAGCATTGTCAGTCCTGGTAGAGGGTAGTGTTAAGCCTAGTACACACTTCTAACCCAGCGGGCTGAACGAAAAAAAAAAAAACCTGACAGCTCAGGAGGAGCCGCTGTACTAACTATCCGATGTTGGTACAGCGATCTCCTTGCTGTGCTATTGTGTTTTGACGGGGGACGGCCACCACGGCATCAGACGCTTTGCATTGCACTTGGTGATGGAAGGCTTGGATGCAGCTGCTCGGCCATGGAAACCCATTCCATGAAGCTCTCTACACACTGCTGTTGGGCTCATCTGAAGGCCACACCAAGTTTGGAGGTCTTTAGCTATTGACTCTGCAGACAGTTGGTGACTTCTGCGCACTGTGCGCTTCAGCATGCGCTGACCCCTCCCTGTCATGTGACATGGCCTACCACTTGGTGGCTGAGTGGCTGTTGTTCCCAGTTGCTTCCACTTTGTTATAATCCCACTAACAGTTGAGCGTGGAATATTTAGTAGCCAGGAAATGTCACGGATGGACTTATTGCACAGATGACCACCTATCACGGGACCACGCTTGGAGTCACTGAGCTCCTGAGAGCGACCCATTCTTTCACCAATGTTTGTAGAAGCAGTCTGCATGCCTAGGGGCTTGATTGTATACACCTGTGTCCATGGAGGGGATTGGAACACCTGAATCACATGATTTGGAGGGCGAGGACAATACTTTTGGCCATATTGTGTATATATATATAATTTTTTTCTTTTATTACATTTTGAGTATCATAGCACAGTAGATTTGTTAAATAAGAGATATTGCACGACATTGTTTTATCCCAATATCAACATTTACAGCTGGTAATGGGCTTTTAACCTCCCTGGCGGTATGATTAGGTCAGGAATTTTTTACCAAAAGCGGTACATTTTTTTGCATGGAAATATGTATTTTTTTTAATGTAGGCCTGTAATTTTTAGGAATAACTCCCTGAAATCTGTCCGAACAAGAGTCTAGTAAACATCCCGGGTAGGATAAAACTTGAAACACGAAATCATAAATTATAATTTAATAAATACTCATAAAAAATAATAATATAATAATAATAAATTTAATTCAATAATGTAATCAAACCAAAAACACTGAAATGTGAAATATAGCGCCAAGTTCGCTGAGCAAAGTCGCAGAATCGTTTTCAGTGTCTGATGAGGAATTTCCCCCACGAATCATTATCACTCAATTCTGCAAGTGGTTCTGATTTACTATCGCTGTTCTCTAGCCGGTCTAAAATCGCTTTTGACCTAAAGGGACGCTTTTTGGACGCCGTGGACTTTTCTCAGTTTCCAGGCAGAAAGAACAGTAAAAATGCAGGCAGGGCGCCGGACAAAGCACTCGGGACAAAATGTATGTGAAATGGTTTGATACAGGAATGTTTTGCTATGAAATAATCGTTTTAAAAAAAATGTCATTTTTTTAAAATTTTCAAATTTGCCGCCGGTTCCGGCGCCCGTACGTAACAACGTCACAGGGACCGGAACACGGAAGCCGGATGCCGGCATCGGCCGGAGGAGATGGCCGGGGACGCTGCAGGGGACGCAACACGGGAGCGAAGGACAAGGTAAGCGCTGTAGGGAATCCCTGTGCAATGCCGCATGGTAAGCCCGAGTGTAGTTTGGGGTTACCGCTTTTGGTACTGAAACTTTACCCCGAGCTACACTCGGGAATACCGCCAGGGGGGTTAAGCAATAGTGATCTGAGTGGGCGATCACTGCTGTGGGTGGTAGAAGGAGGTCCTCCAATGCCACCATATTTCCTTGGCTCTCCTGTCCGGTTGGGGAGCCTGGGACCGCTGCGACCGGCGGCAAAGGCTGTACTACACAGAGAAAGAGAGGAACTCACATTTTTCCTCCTTCTCTGTGACCTCAGAAACCGGAAGCAGTGAGAATTTTGTCATTTCCGGTCTCGGCTCTTTGCTTACTTTGCCATTCGCGGCCAGGAAAGAAGCCGATCAGACCGATCTGTATTAAATCAGCTGCATTGGAGGCCAAAAGAGAGATTTGGGGGGTCTAATTAGACCCCTAATCTGTCCATAAAGAGGACCTCTCATGGCTGTCACAAGGGATGTCGTTCAGTGTAAAAAAAGTTTTAAATAAAATAAATAATAAGAAAAAAAATTTAAGCGCACTCGTCCCCCTGTTCCTAAGCTCAAATGTGAACGCATACAAAAGTCTTGCATATGTAATGATGTGACCGCACCACATTTGTGAGGTTTCGTCACAAACATCAGACCGAGAGCAACAATTCTAGCACCAGACCTCCTGTGTATCTCTAAGCTGGTATGCTGCAAAAGGTGTTTGACCTCCCTGGCGGTCTAACTAATCAATATTTTTGAATGTCAAAGCGGTATATTGTTTTGCATGGAAATTTGTTGTTTTATATTGTAGGCCTGTAATTCTTAGGAATAACTCACTGAAATCTGTCCAAACAAGAGTCTAGTAAACATCCCGGGGATGATAAAATTTGAAACACGAAATCATAAATTATAATAAAATAAATAATTATAAAAAATAAAAATATAATAAATTTAATTCAATAATATAATCAAACCAAAAACACTGAAATGTGAAATAGAGCGCCAAGTTCGCACATCACTGAGCAAAGTCGCAGAATCGTTTTCAGTGTCTGATGAGGAATTTCCCCCACGAATCATTATCACTCAATTCTGCAAGTGGTTCTAATTTACTATCGCTGTTCTCTAGCCGGTCTAAAACCGCTTTTGACGTAAAGGGACGCTTTTTGGACGCCATGAATGTTCTCAAGTTTCCAGGCAGAAAGAACGGTAAACGTGCAGGCAGGGCGCAGGACAAAGCACTCGGGACAAACCCCAGAAGACGAATGCCGGCATCGGCCGGAGGACATCGTGGGATCGCAGGACAAGGTAAGGATCGGGGGATTGCAGGGCAAGGTGAGGATCGGGGGATCGCAGAGCAAGGTAAGGATCGGGGGATCGCAGGGCAAGGTAAGGATCGGGGGATCGCAGGACAAGGTAAGGATCTGGGGATCGCAGGACAAGGTAAGGATCGGGGGATTGCAGGACAAGGTAAGGATCGGGGGATCACAGGACAAGTTAAGGATTGTGGGATCGCAGGATAAGGTAAAGATCGGGGGATCGCAGGACAAGGTAAAGATCGGGGGATCGCAGGACAAGGTAAGGATCGGGGGATCGCAGGACAAGGTAAGGATCGGGGGATCGCAGGACAAGGTAAGGATCAGGGGATCCCAGGACAAGGTAAGGATTGGGGGATCGCAGGACAAGGTGGGGATCACAGGACAAGGTAAGGATGGGGGGATCGCAGGACAAGGTAAGGATCGGGGGATCGCAGGACAAGGTAAGGATCAGGGGATCCCAGGACAAGGTAAGGATCGGGGGATTGCAGGACAAGGTGGGGATCGCAGGACAAGGTAAGGATCGGGCGATCGCAGGACAAGGTAAGGATCGGGGGATCCCAGGACAAGGTAAGGATCGGGGGATCGCAGGACAAGGTAAGGATCGGGGGATCGCAGGACAAGGTGGGGATCGCAGGACAAGGTAAGGATCGGGGGATCCCAGAACAAGGTAAGGATCAGGGGATCGCAGGACAAGGTAAGGATCGGGGGATCGCAGGACAAGGTGGGGATCGCAGGACAAGGTAAGGATCGGGGGATCCCAGGACAAGGTAAGGATCGGGGGATCGCAGGACAAGGTAAGGATCAGGGGATCGCAGGACAAGGTAAGGATCGGGGGATCGCAGGACAAGGTAAGGATCGGGGGATCGCAGGACAAGGTGGGGATCGCAGGACAAGGTAAGGATCGGGGGATCCCAGGACAAGGTAAGGATCAGGGGATCGCAGGACAAGGTAAGGATCGGGGGATCGCAGGACAAGGTGGGGATCGCAGGACAAGGTAAGGATCGGGGGATCCCAGGACAAGGTAAGGATCGGGGGATCGCAGGACAAGGTAAGGATCGGGGGATCGCAGGACAAGCACTACAGTATAATCCCGAGTGTGGCTCGGGGTTTCCGATTTTGGTACTGTAAATTAACCCCGAGCCACACTCGGGATTACTGCTAGGAAGGTTAATATACTGTAGTTTGGCGCCGTTCCATGGGCATATGCAATTTTAAAGCGTGACATGTTAGGTATCTATTTACTCAGCGTAACATCATCTTTTATATTTTACCAAAATATTGGGGTAATATATTGTGTTTATGTGCAATAACATTTATTAAAGTATATTTCTTCCAAGAAATATTGTGTTTGAAAAACCCTAACGCAAATACTGCATGACAAAAAATTGCAACACCCATCATTTTATTCTGTAGGGCTAAAAAAATATATATTTAATTTTGGGGGGGGGGGGGGTTCTAAGTCATTTTGTAGCAAAAAGAAAAAAAATGTATATTTGTACACGTGTGTGAGAAGTGTCAGAATTGGCCCGCTCGGCAAGTAAAGAAAAGAAGCCAACAGTGAATGTTATTTTCTGGCTGAAAATCTTTTTTTTCCTTAGCAAATGTCAGAGCTGCTGCAGCACTTTCCGTACATCACAGAGGCGCGCCCCTTCACAGGCAGGGTTAGGACACCCCCCAGCCATGCTATTTCAAGGAATTAGACATTTTTAATATTTCACTTTAAGCTTTCAAAAAAATGCTTCTCCTGGCGTGGATGAGTAGTTACATGTCATTGACGTGTACAGAATATCAGTGACTGCAGGCAGCATTGACAGCCGCCGGCAAGAAACTACTGATCGTTGCCGGAGATCACCCCCCCGGCTGCATTTAGACTCTCATGTGAATGTAGCATTGCACATGGCTTAATGTCTGCCTTATAACCCCCTGAGAGGGACAATACCTGGAGGCAGATTCATAGGCTGGAGGAGACCTTCATTCAAGTTGGAACTTGAATCCATCGAGTCGCTGACCAACCATCCCTCCTGCCTAGTTGCATGCTTGTTCTGAATCTGAGAGCTTTATGCTTCAAGGATCCACAACAAGCATGCAGCAAGTGACGGCAGACCTCCTGAGCTGCATAAATGTCCACGACTTAGAAAGTACTAAAGAGTTGGCTCAGCCAGGGAACTAGCATGTTCTTGGGGAACGATTAGCAATTACAGCCTTTGATATAATGGATGGATGGAGGAACATTTACCTTCTAGGAGCTCATGCGGAGCTTTGTGTGTGATGTGATACAACAATGACACGTCTAGATGTCTGCAATGCTACACGGGGTCTCAGCTCTACGGCACAGCGAGGATCTCCGAAGTCTGGAAGGGTTATATTGTCTCTTAGAGACCTCTGAGGGAAGCAGCCTCTACCCAGGAGACTCTTACCGAGCTTAAAATACATTCAATTAGATCTCTAGGTAAATTAAAGCCAAGTTCCAGGTTACAAACTTCTATTTGAATAATTATTCCTCAATAGCCCCAAAGACTATAAACCCACTTCATGTGCACCAAATGCTTTGGGAAGCCCAGATATTACCTTGTAAATGTAGCAGTGACATCATCACTGTGCTGTATATGCAGGGCGCAGAGCTGTGGGAGGGGTCAGTCAGGCATCTGCCTACTACATAGGAACTACAGGAAGGGTGGGCATAAGATCTATCTCTGTTCCCTTTGCTTTTTGCTCTCTGTAATGAACTCCTGGTGTGTATTATCAGATGACATCTGGATCTAACAGAAGTCGCAATTCGGAATAGGGCATTCACAATGTACACAGAAGACATACTCGTCACTTTCATGAAACCCCTTGATGTCATTATCAAACATTTGCAAAACTCTGGACACCTACAGCCAGGGCAGGACAAGGGGTGGGCAAAAGGGGGACGTGCCCTGGGCGCAGAGGCCTTTTGTGGAGAGGGGGCGCTTAGAGCCCATGAGCTTTCGGATCTCCAGCTTTAAATGACAGGAGTGGACACCCGAGGACACCTGTGCTGGGGGTTGTTATGGCATCCATTCACACCATTGCTGGGGGTTATTATAGCATCCACTGACACCAATCCAGGGGGTTAATAATGCGTCCACTGACTCCTGTGCTAGGTGTTTTTATGGCATACACTGACATCAGAACAGGGGGTTATTACTGCATACACCAACACCTGTGCTGAGGGCAAGCGCGGACCAGGGGCGGACTGACCATTTGGAAACTTGGGCACTGCCCGAGGGCCCAGGATCAGTAGGGGGCCCCATGAGATGCCCCTGGTACCTTTTTCATAGGCTTTTTTGAGTTTGGGCAAGGACACAGGGGCCCCATGATCCCCTATTGCCCGGGGGCCCCATGAGTTGTCAGTCCGCCCCTGGTGCGGACTGACCATTTGTGCACTCGGGCACTGCCCAAGGTCCTGGGGTCAGTAGGGGGCCCCAGGAAATGCCCCTGTTACCTTTTTATAGGCTTTTCTGGGTGTGCTTTGAGTGTGGGCAAGGACACAGGGGCCCCATGATCCCCTATTGCCTGGGGGCCCCATGAGTTGTCAGTCCGCCCCTGGCTGAGGGTTACTATTGTGTCCGCTGACACTTGTGCTGGGGGTCATTATTACGTACACTGACACCAGTGCTGGGGGTTATTATAGCATCCACTGGCACCAATGTTGGGAGTTATTATAGCATCCACTGGCACCAATGCTGGGGGTTATTATAGCATCCACTGGCACCAATGCGTTGGGTTATTCTTGTGTTTGGGAAGGCAGTGGGGTTGCAATTTGGCATCTTCACCCTGGGCACTGGTTGACTTTGTCCTGCCACTCCCTACAGCACCCTTTTGGAATATAAAATATACAAAATTTTAAGTGCTACCAACAGGGGCGGGGTGAAAACCCATGGGGCCCCCTAACAATAGGGAATCATGGGGCCCCTGTGTCCTCGCCCACATTCAAACCACTCCCAAAAAAGCCTATGAAAGGTACCAGGGGCATCTCATGGGGCCCCCTACTGACCCCAGGCCCTCAGGCAGTGCCCGAGTGTCCGAATGGTCAGTCTGCCCCTGGCTACCAATCAAACTTAGCCCCACACTACTCTAACTCTTTCAGACCCAATACTCATATAGGTAGGAATCTGGCTTCCACCTATGTACCACATCCAATATATCATATAACCGAAACATTGGAAAAATATGTATGGACGTTACTGGTACAAATAAGATTACATTACAAAATGTTTAAAAAAAAGAATACAAGTTTTTATTACATAGTTAAAATGTAGATGGACCTCTGAGATCCTACAAATTCATAAGCTTCTACCATAGCCAGAGTCTCTCATAGCTGATTACAGATCCCATATAACAAACCAATAAATCGATTGCATAAAGCATACAATGTATACATTTCATATAACTCAATAGTCGTAGATCCTCCCAACTCAACGCGTTTCTGATAAAGCTTCTTCAGGACCACCCGAAGATCAGAGTATAGTAGTAGCAATATATAGAGCAGAATAAACATCTCAGGTGGGAGACAATGGCGATCCAAGATTTAATACTTGGGAATAATATACGGTATATACAGTCATGGCCAAAAATATTGGCACCCCTGCATTTTTGTCAGATAATGTACCACTTCTCCCAGAAAATTGTTGCAATTACAAATGTTTAGGCATTCTCATGTTTATTTCTTTTGTTTGTATTGGTATGACATAAAACAGCGGAGAAACAAAAAGCCAAATCTGAAACATTCCAACATCAAAAATGGACTGGACAAAATTATTGACACCCTCACTTTAATATTTGGTAGCACATCCCTTGGAAAAGATAACTGAAATCAATGGCTTCCTGTAACCATCAATGAGTTTCTTCCACCTCTCTACTGGAATTTTGGAGCGCTCTTCTTTCGCCAACTGCTCCAGGTGCCTCAGATTGGAAGGGTTCCTTTTCCCAACTGCTGTTTTGAGATCTCTCCACAGGAGCTCTATGGGATTGACATCTGGACTCTTTGCTGGCTTTCCTGCTCTCCAGCGCTTTGTATGAAACCATTTTTGGGTGCTTTTTAATGTGTGCTTTGGGTCACTGTCCTGCTGTAAGACCCATGACGGAGACCCAACTTTCTGACACCGGGGCCTACATTGCACCCCAGAATTCTTTGGTAGTCCAGATTTTATAACGCCATGAACACGGTCAAGATAATCCAGTGCCTGAAGCAGCAAAGCAACCCCAATACATCAGTAAACTTCCTCCATGTTTGACTGTAGGGACTATATTCTTTTCTTTAAAGGTCTCCTTGCTTCTTCTGAAAACAGTAGAATGATGGGCTTTACCAAAAAGCTGTCATTTTGTTTCGTCTGTCCACAGCACATTCTTCAAAAAGGATTTTGGCTTCCTCAGGTAGGTTTTGGCAAACTTCAACCTGGCTTTTTTGTGTTTCTGTGTCAGCAGTGATTTCCTTCTGGGTCTTCTACCATAGAGTTGTACCCCGTGCCTGAAGGTCGGCTTGAATTTGTCTGGAAGTTGATCGAGGTTCTTTATCCACTATTGGAACAATCCTTCATTGCAATCTTTGATCAGTTTTTCTCTTTCGTCCACGTCCAGGGAGATTAGCTACAGTGCCATGGGCTGTCAACTTCTTGACAACGTTGCGCAAAGTGGACACAGGAACATTAAGATCTGTCAATTGATACAGATGAGTTTAATTACAAATTACAGGAGCATGACTAACTTGGAATGCAATTATTTCTTACAATTTTGAGAAGGTGCCAACAATTTTGTCCAGTCCATCTTGTGGGTTTTGCATGGAATGTGTAAGATTTGGCTCCACTTTTTTGTGTCCTACCAATACAAACAAAAGAAGTAAACATGAGAATGCCGAAACATTTGTAATTGCAACAATTTTCTGGGCAAATTGGTGCATTATCTGACAGAAATGCAGGGGTGCCAATATTTTTGGCCATCATTGTATCATATATAACCCCTTTGTATCATACACTATTCAAACAAAATTATCCTTGGATTTTTCAGGAGATTTCTTCCTTAACCATTAGCCGCCCGGCCTATAGCCGTTTGGCGGCCGCAAAAATGCTGTAGCTTTCCGGGGTATACGCCATTTGGCGTCCTCCCGCACATGCGCAGTTTGCGCGGTTGCAGAGCCGTGCAGCGGCGCGATCTGTCACCGTCCGTGTACCTCGGACACGGCCGATGATGGATCTGAGTACCGGCCCCCGTTGCCGGTACCATGTGACCTGCTGTGACCAATCACAGCAGGTCACATGACAGTAATTCTTTGCTATAAGCCAATTGTGTAAAAAAAAAAAAAAATACTCATCACTTCCCCAAAGTAGTACAATGTTACTATGGTAACATTGTACTACTTTGGTCATAGTAAAATATGAAATTTTTTTTTAAAAAAATGTAATAAAAAATTTAAAATAATAAAAAAATAAAATATATATATATATATTTTTTTTTTTTCATACTGTCACCAGTCAATGTCCCTGATCACCGCTATGCCAGTTATATGATGACGCTGTACTGCACTGGTGACAATATGTAAAAAATAAATAGTGAAAATAATTTTTTGAATTTTTTCATTTTCCGAAAAATTATGACAAAAAAATACAACTTCAAAAAACTCGCCATTCCTCTTATGAAGTACGTCGGACTGTCTACTCTGCAAAAAGGGGTCATTTGGGGATATCTGTACTGTTCTGACATTCTTGGACCTCAAGAAATTAGATTGGCCGTCAGTACTTCAGGATTGATCAATATTCAGATCTATCCCATAGTTTGTGAACTCTATAACTTTCCTACAAACTAAAAAATACATCGTAATTTGGGTTATTTTCACCAAAGACATGGAGCAGAATACATCTCGGCCTAAATTTATGAAGAACAATTATTTATTTGTAAACTTTTATAACAGAAACAAAGAAAAACGTGTTTTTTTTTCAAAATTTTTGGGATTTTTTTGTTAATTTAGCAAACAATAAAAACCCCAGCGGTGATTAAATACCACCAAAAGAAAGCTCTAGTTGTGTGAAGAAAATGATAAAATTTTAGTTTGGGTACAATGTTGTATGACCGCGCAATTGTCATTCAAAGTGTGAGAGCGCTGAAACCTGAAAACTGGCCTGGGCAGGAAGGTGTAAAATTGCCCGGTATTGAATTGGTTAATTCACAAATAGAAATCTCACTTCATCTCTTTTATTTGGCTAAATAGCCTTAACTAAGTGGTCCATATTCCCTAAACTCCTTTACCTCTCTGAGATCCCACCGGTGATTGTTCCAAATAGGTATCTAAAGAAACTCCAAACTAATGTTTTATATTTTATATGGAGATCCAAAAGCCATAAACTGTCTACGTCCCTTATGTGCTCAGTAGGGCTTCAACAATCTATGGGGAGGTCTAAGGGTTCCTGACCTTTCTAAAAATGACCTTTGAGCTCAACAGCACCATTTTGCCTTGTGGGCAAAGTTTACATTGTATAATTGGTGGACAGAACTGGAAGAGTTATAGGTAGCCCCAGTACAACCATGCTCCATGCTATGGAACTCTACCTATACAGTCCCACACTATTAAGCCACAATGCTACTCATCAAAAATGTGACAGGTACCTGGTAGAGGCCAAACTGATGAGAAGGCTCTCCCTTACACCTCCAGTCCTGTTTTTCCCCTGAGATTGATGACAGAGTAGGACAGGACACTGAGTGGCACGGGCACCCGTAGGATGTACAGAATCCAAGAGGGAAAGAGGGGTGGTGGTAGATGTGGTACACTTGGACAGAGGGGTGGCTGTGGACGTGGTACACTACTTCAGAGGGTGGCTATGGACGCGGTACACTTGGACAGAGGGGTGGCTGTGGACGTGGTACACTTGGACAGAGGGGTGGCTGTGGACGTGGTACACTTGGACAGAGGGGTGGCTGTGGACGTGGTACACTTGGACAGAGGGGTGGCTGTGGACGTGGTACACTTGGACAGAGGGGTGGCTGTGGACGTGGTACACTTGGACAGAGGGGTGGCTGTGGACGTGGTACACTTGGACAGAGGGGTGGCTGTGGACGTGGTACACTTGAACAGAGGAGAGGCTGTAGATGTGGTACACTTGGCCAGAGGGGTGGCGGTGGATGTGGTATACTTGGACAGAGGGGTGGCGGTGGACGTGGTATACTTGGACAGAGGGGTGGTGGTAGACGTGGTATACTTGGACAGAGGGGTGGTGGTGAACATGGTATACAGTGGGGATCGAAAGTTTGGGCACCCCAGCTAAAAATTTGTATTAATGTGCATAAAGAAGCCAAGGAAAGATGGAAAAATCTCCAAAAGGCATCAAATTACAGATTAGACATTCTTATAATATGTCAACAAAAGTTAGATTTTATTTCCATCATTTACACTTTCAAAATAACAGAAAACAAAAAAATGGCGTCTGCAAAAGTTTGGGCACCCTGCAGAGTTAATATCTTGTACTGCCCCCTTTTGGCAAGTATCACAGCTTGTAAACGCTTTTTGTAGCCAGCCAAGTCTTTCAATTCTCGTTTGAGGTATCTTTGCCCATTCTTCCTTACAAAAGTCTTCCAGTTCTTTGAGATTTCTGGGCTGTCTGTCACGCACGGCTCTTTTAAGGTCTATCCATAGATTTTCAATTATTTTGAGGTCAGGAGATTGTGAAGGCCATGGCAAAACCTTCAGTTTACGCCTCTTGATGTAATCCCCCATGGATTTCGAGGTGTGTTTAGGATCATTATCCATTTGTAGAAGCCATCCTCTCTTTAACTTCAGCTTTTTCACAGATGGCATCAAGTTACCATCCAAAATTTGCTGAAATTATATTGAATCCATTTTTCCTTCTACTCGTGAGATGTTCCCTGTGCCACTGGCTGCAACACAACCCCAAAGCATGATTGATCCAACCCCATGCTTAACAGTTGGACAGAGGTTCTTTTCATTAAATTCTGTGCCCCTTCTTCTCCAAACGTACCTTTGCTCATTCCGGCCAAAAAGTTCAATTTTAACCTCATCGGTCCACAGAACTTGTTTCCAAAATGCATCAGGCTTGTCTATATGTTCATTTGCAAAGTTCAAACGATGATTTTTGTGGTGAGGGCGTAGAAGAGGTTTTCTTCTGATGACTCTTCCATGAAGACCATATTTGTACAAGTATCTCTTTATAGTGGAATAGTGTACCACAACTCCAGTGTCTGCCAGATCTTTCCGGAGGGATCGTGCAGTCAAACGTGGGTTTTGAATTGTTTTTCTCACAATCCTGCGAGCTGTTCTGCCTGATATTTTTCTTGGTCTTCCAGATCTTGCTTTAACTTCCACTGTTCCTGATGACTGCCATTTCTTAATTACATTCCGAACAGAGGATATTGCCATCTGAAAACGCTTTGCTATCTTCTTATAGCCTTCTCCAGCTTTGTGAGCATCAACTATTTTCAGTTTCAGTTTTCTAGACAACTGCTTAGCAGAACCCATGGTGCTGATTGTTGGGACAAGGTCAGATGAGTCTGGGCATTTAAAACCTTTGAGACTGACATCACCTGGTCTTCCCAGACGATGATTGAGAACAATCCATGACACTGGCAGGTCTCAGCTTTGCAAAGGGGGCAGCGCATGCTATAAATTCTGCAGGGTGCCCAAACTTTTGCAGACGCCATTTTTTTGTTTTCTGTTATTTTGAAAGTGTAAAAGATGGAAATAAAATGTAACTTTTTTTGACATATTATAAGAATGTCCAATCTGTAATTTGATGCCTTTTGGAGATTTTTCCATCTTTCCTTGGCTTCTTTATGCACATTAATACAAAATTTTAGCTGGGGTGCCCAAACTTTCGATCCCCACTGTACTTGGACAGAGGGGTGGCGGTGGACGTGGTATACTTGGACAGAGGGGTGGCAGTAGACGTGGTATACTTGAACAGAGGGGTGGCGGTGGACGTGATATACTTGGATTCTGCAAAAGCATTTGACACAGTTCCCCACACACGGCTAATATGTAAGGTAAAGTCTACAGGCTGGAAAAATCTGTATGTAAATGGATGGAAAACTGGCTAAAAGATCGTATTCAGAGAGTAATGGTTAATGATTCATACTCTGCATGGTGTAGGGGTGTCATTGGGGTACCCCAAGGTTCACTGTTATTAGTGGGGTACCCCAAGGTTCAGTGTTATTAGTGGGGTACCCCAAGGTTCAGTGTTATTAGTGGGGTACCCCAAGGTTCAGTGTTGGGACCCTTACTTTTTAATATATTTACAAACAATATAGGGTCTAAGATTATAATTTCAGTCTTTTCAGTCGGGGGGGGGGGGGGCGCGATATGATCTCCATGTAGAATACATAAGGGGGGGATATGATCTCCATGTATAATACATAAGGGGGATATGATCTCCATGTATAATACATAAGGGGGGATATGATCTCCATGTATAATACATAAGGGGGATATGATCTCCATGTATAATACATAAGGGGGATATGATCACCGTGTATAATACATAAGGGGGGGATATGATCTCCATGTATAATACATAAGGGGGGATATGATCTCCATGTATAATACATAAGGGGGGATATGATCTCCATGTATAATACATAAGGGGGATATGATCTACATGTATAATACATAAGGGGGGATATGATCTCCATGTATAATACATAAGGGGGATATGATCTACATGTATAATACATAAGGGGGGATATGATCTCCATGTATAATACATAAGGGGGATATGATCTCCATGTATAATACATAAGGGGGGATATGATCTCCATGTATAATACATAAGGGGGGATATGATCTCCATGTACAATACATAAGGGGGGGATATGATCTCCATGTATAATACATAAGGGGGGATATGATCTCCATGTATAATACATAAGGGGGGATATGATCTCCATGTATAATACATAAGGGGGGATATGATCTCCATGTATAATACATAAGGGGGGGGATATGATCTCCATGTATAATACATAAGGGGGATATGATCTCCATGTATAATACATAAGGGGGGATATGATCTCCATGTATAATACATAAGGGGGATATGATCTACATGTATAATACATAAGGGGGGATATGATCTCCATGTATAATACATAAGGGGGATATGATCTCCATGTATAATACATAAGGGGGGATATGATCTCCATGTATAATACATAAGGGGGGATATGATCTCCATGTACAATACATAAGGGGGGGATATGATCTCCATGTATAATACATAAGGGGGGATATGATCTCCATGTATAATACATAAGGGGGGATATGATCTCCATGTATAATACATAAGGGGGGATATGATCTCCATGTATAATACATAAGGGGGAATATGATCTCCATGTATAATACATAAGGGGGGATATGATCTCCATGTATAATACATAAGGGGGGATATGATCTCCATGTATAATACATAAGGGGGATATGATCTCCATGTATAATACATAAGGGGGGATATGATCTCCATGTATAATACATAAGGGGGGATATGATCTCCATGTATAATACATAAGGGGGGATATGATCTCCATGTATAATACATAGGGGGGGGATATGATCTCCATGTATAATACATCAGTGATTCATATAGTGAACTCGGTGTAGTTAATCACCCTGAGGTCATCACAGAGGACAAGGGGGCGCTCTTTACGTCTGGAGGGAAAAAAATTTAATCTCCAAACACGGAAAGGTTTCTTCACAGTAACAGATGTGGAATAGACTCCCTCAAGAGTTGGTTCTGGCCAGCTCAGTGGATTGCTTTAAAAAAATCCTGGATACTAATATTTATAGGTGACGTTGATCCAGGGAATATCCGATTGCCTCTCGGGGGATCAGGAAGGAATTTTTAACTATGTAACAAATGTGCTAATGCATGCATGGCCCTTATTCTCTGCACAGGTCTGTGAGCCATTGCCTTCACATATGCAGTTCTTCAGACAGGGACATGATCTCGGTTTTCCTAACACTTTGGCTTAGATCACATTACAGGCACCACTTAACCACCCCAAATTCTTTAATGACATTCTATTCAACCCTTGACACCTGGGGAGTCTAACCACACAAAAATTCCAGCCTTGGCGACAACACACTATATTCAAATTTGGCTGTCTTCTTAACTACTAAAACCATAATCTCCTGGGCTCCCCTATACCCAGACTTCCTATACTTTTGAAAAATATTTCGACACATCCTCACTTCAGCCTGCTGCCTTATTATCTCTGAAATGACACTTACCCAGCCTCCATCCCTCCATGACCTATTGCACTGTATTAAAGAGATAAAATGAATGAAAATGCCTACTGCTAGACTCCCCAACAATTTGGAAACAAATTATCCAATCTGGAGTTGTTGGAATGTCCATATATACCCAAATCTACCACTACCCCTAAGTATGCGTGGACTCGTAGAGACCCCATGTTAATTGGACCTGGATCGGCCTCCATAGATCTCCCCCATTCCATTTCCAACTCCCCCAATGCCAGCCCCACCAGTTGCTTATACTTTTATTGTGGCCCCATCAGTTTCCTTATATTTTAATAGTGGCCCATCAGTTTCTTATCATTTTTACTGCAGCCCAACCTTTTGCCTATACTTTAATGGTGGCCCACCAGTTACCTATACTTTAGCTGTGGCTCCATCAGTTGCTTATACATTTACCAGTTGCATATACTTGAATGGCGGTCTGCTAGTTATACTTTAATGACAGCCCTGACCGTTGCTTATACTTAAATTACAGCTTCATCAGTTCCTTACATGTGTAGCGCTACCCCGGTAGGAGCCACTTGTAATAGCTGGTTCTTTCCAAATCGTGTAGACGCTGCCCGTCCCCACAAATACCAGCTCTTGCACACCAGCCCCAATCACTCAGTCTAGGGGATTGTTCTTTGATATATATTGCTTGAAGAACTTAGGGCATGGGATGCTCTTAAATGCTGCATAGTATTAGGAGGACACTCTTCCCAAGTTCCCATTCAGAGGTTCTGCTGAGGACACATGGGAATGGTCAGCACTCTCGGACCCTATGAGAACGTCTCAGCCCATAGCTACCCCTGGCACTTACAGTGTATTCCCAAAAGCACAGTCACCAGTGATTACAGCTCAGAGTCAGTACTCACAAGTCCCTAGGACAGCTACAAACCTTCCAGCTTCCTCCTGACATGGTCTAGGGAGGGGGACAATCCTTCTCCAGATCAGATCATGTAAGGTGAGGTCCCGCAGCCATCTCCTCGGAAAGGTTGATTCAGATTCTCAGCCCTGCCACCACTGAGATTTCAGAAAACAGTTAGACAGTCTACAGGTTGCCTCGGGGGGCAGAATCCCCACAGGCTTTTGAAACCCTCCCCGATGAGGAAAGAACAATCTCTTCAGGGCTCCAGGCGATTTATCACCCCCCAGCCACCTTCTGGGCACTCCTCTCCAGGGATTGGCTTTGGCATGATAAGTATTCAGGCTGGTCATTTGCTTCATATTCTTGAAATGTCTTTCAGAAGCAGGTGGGGGCAGTCTTTAAAACCCTGAACAGACCAGTGCAAACAATCCCTACTTCCTTGACTACAGAAGGAGCCAAAAACAAAATTTGCCTAGCATTCTATGATAAGAGGGTGCTACGTCTATACTTTATTAGTGGCTCTACTGGATACTTACTGTACAGTTGCAAGAAAAAGTATGTGAACCCCTTGGGATTACGTGGAGTTTTGCATGAATTGGGCATAAAATGTGCTCTGAACGTCATCTAAGTCACAACAATAGAAGAACACAGTCTGCTGAACATAATACTACACAAACATTAGATGTGGCCATGGTTTAATTGCACATAACATGTAAACATTCACAGTGCAGGGAGGAAAAAGTATGTGAGGCCCTAGCTTAATGACTTCTCCCAGAGCTAATTGGAGCCAGGAGTGAGCCAACCTTGACTCCAATCAGTGTGATGATATTGGATGTGTTGCTGACAGCTGTCCTGCCCTTAAAAAACACACACCTGTTTTGGGTTTACTGGTTTCAAGAAGCACTGTCTGATGTGAACCATGCCTCACAGAAAAGAGCTCTCAGAAGACCTACGATCAAGAATTGTTGACTTGCATGAAGCTGGAAAGGGTTACAAAAGTATCTCCAAAAGCCTTGATGTTCATGTGTCCACGGTAAGACAGACTGTCTACAAATGGAGAAAGTTTAGCACTGTTGCTACTCTCCCTAGGTGTGGTCGTCCTGTAAAAATGACTGCAAGAGCACAGCGCAGAATGCTGCATGAGGTAAAGAGGAATCCCAGAGTGTCAGCTAAAGACCTACAGAAATCTCTGGCACATGCTAACATTTTTGTTGACACATCTACAATAAGGAAAACATTAAACAAGAATGGAGTACATGGGAGGACACCACGGAGGAAGCCATTGCTGTCCAAAAAGAATATTGCAGCACGTTTGAAGTTTGCAAAAGAGCACCTGGATGTTCCACAGCACTACTGGCAAAATATACTGTGGACAGATGAAACCAAGATTGAGTTGTTTGAAAAGAACACACAACACTATGTGTGGAGAAAAAAAGGCCCAGCACACCAACATCAAAACCTCATCCCCACTGTAAAACATGGCGGAGGGAGCATCATGGTTTGGGGCTGCTTTGCTGCCTCAGGGCCTGGACGGATTGTTGTCATTGATGGGAAAATGAATTCCAGAGTTTATCAAGACATTTTGCAGGAAAACATACGACCATCTGTCCGCCAACTGAAGCTCCGCAGAGGATGGGTAATGCAACAGGACAATGACCCAAAGCATACAAGTCATTCAACAAAACAATGGCTGCAACAGCACAGAATACGCCTTCTGGAGTGTCCCAGTCAGAGTCCTGACCTCATCCCGATTGAAATGCTGTGGCATGACCTTAAGAGAGCGATTCACACCAGACATCCCAACAATATTGCTACACTGAAACAGTTTTGTGAAGAGGAGTGGTCCAAAATGACTCCAGATGGTTGTGCAGGTCTGATCTGCAACTACAGGAAACGTTTGGTTGAGGTTATTGCTGCCAAAGGAGGGTCAACCAGTTATAAAGTCCAAAGGTTCACATACTTTTTCCTCCCTGCACTGTGAATGTTTACATGTTATGTGCAATTAAACCATGGCAACATCTAATGTTTGTGTAGTATTATGTTCAGCAGACTGTGTTCTTCTATTGTTGTGACTTAGATGACGTTCAGAGCACATTTTATGCCCAATTCATGCAAAATTCCACGTAATCCCAAGGGGTTCACATACTTTTTCTTGCAACTGTATGCTTTAACAGCAGCTCTAGCAGTTGCTTTTACTTTAATGGTGGCCCCACCAGTTGCTTATACTGTAACCACTTCCATACTGGGCGCTTCTACCCCCTTCCAGCACTGGCCAATTTTCAGCTTTCAGCGCTCTCGCACTTTTATGACAAATTGCGCGGTCATGCAACGCTGCCCATATGAATTTTTTTATCATTTTTTTCATGCAAATAGAGATTTCTTTTGGTGGTATTTAATCACAATTTTTTTTTGCTAAATAAATGAAAATGACAGAAAATTTAAAAAAAAAAGTGTTTTTCTTCGTTTCTGTTATAAAATTTGACAAATAATCTTTCTTCAAAAATGGAAGCCAAAATGTATTCTACTACATTTCTATGGTGAAAATAACCCAAATCAGTGTTTATTATTCGACATTATTATTCCATTATTATTTTAGTCCACAAACTATAGGATATATTTGAAAATCAATTAATCCTGATGTACTGACGGACGATCTCATTTCTTGGGGCCCTAAAATGCCAGGACAGTACAAATACCCCCAAAATGACTGCTTTTTGGAGTAGGCAGTCTAAGGTGTTTAGTAAAAGGCCTGGCGAGTTTTTTCAACTTTTGTAATTTTTTGTCATTAATTTTTGGAAAAGGAAGACATTAAGAACATTTTTTTTTACATACTGTCACTAATGCAGTACAGCGTCACCATATAACCGGTGTGGTGGTGATCAGGGACACTGACTGGTGGCAGCATATGAAAAAATAAATACATTTTTTTTTCAATTTTCTTTTTTATAACTTTTTACATTTTTTAATGATTTTTTTTTTTTACCCTTGTGACAAGAGCAATAAAATATTACTATAGTAACGCTGTACATCACTGGGCAAGTGGTCAGATTATTATTTTTTTACACATTATGATTGCTTATAACAGTGAATTTCACTGGTATAAACAACCATTTTTACTGAATGAAACTAATTCGTTCACTATGTGATTAGCTGTGATTGGCCACAGCTAATCACATGGTACAGATGGGCTGTGATTGCTCCTTTCTGTACCATGTGATCACTGCTAGCAGCACAATTGTAAGCAATGAATGGCATGAAAGGACGCCATTCATTGTTTACAATTGTCATGTGATCTGCTGTGATTGGTCACAGCAATCACATGGCATCGGCAGCAGGCCTGTACAGCGATCAGTCATCAGCTGTGTCCATCTGGAACGACGAAAGTGGTTCCCGGTTAAGACTTCATCAACAAGGCCAAATGGTGCAATGCTCTGTGCTACGGCCGCCTTTCTATCATCTGGAACCAGTCTGCCCATTCTCCTCTGACATCAACAAGGCATTTTCATCCACACAACTGCCGCTCACTGGATATTTTCTCTTTTTCGGACCGTTCTCTGTAAACCCTAGTGATGGCTGTGTGTGGAAATCCCAGTATATCAGCAGTTTATGAAATACTCAGACCAGCACATCTGGCACTAACAACCATGCCATGTTCAAAGTCACTTAAATCCCCTTTCTTCCCCATTCTAATGCTCGGTTTTAACTTCACCAATTCGATAGAAAGGCGACAGTAACTCAAATAACCACTCGTTACAACTAAGGTATGCAGAATACCATCTCAACGCACAACACATCGAGGCTTGAAGCAGATGGGCTACAGCAGCAGAAGACCACACTGGGTGCCACTCCTGTCAGTTATGAACAGGAAACAGAGGCTACAATTCGCACAGGCTCACCAAAACTGGACAATAGAAGATTGGAAACACATTGCCTGGTCTTCTGAGTCTCGATTTCCCTAGGGATGGTTGTGTGTGAAAATCAGCAGTTTTTAAAATATTCAGACCGGCCCGTGTGGCACCAACAACCATGCCACGTGCCCTGATCATCAGTGCCGCCCAGCAGTGCCACCCAGCAGTTGTGCCCTTCAGCGCCCATCAGTGCCGCCAGTCAGTGCCCATCATTGCTGCATATCAGTGCAGCATCATCAATTCCCACCAGTGCCTCCTCATCAGTGCTGCCTATCAGTGCCCATCAATGCTGCCTATCAGTGCCCATCAGTGCTGCCTATCAGTGCCCATCAATGCTGCCTATCAGTGCCCATCAGTGCTGCCTATCAGTGCCCATCAATGCTGCCTATCAGTGCCCATCAGTGCTGCCTATCAGTGCCCATCAGTGCTGCCTATCAGTGCCCATCAGTGCAGCCTCATTAATGCACATCACTGAAGGAGAAAAATTACCTGTTTGCAAAATGTTATAATAGAAACAAAGAAAAACTTTATTTTTTCAAATTTTTTGCTCTTTTTTTTTTTATAGCGCAAAAAATAAAACCCCCAGCGGTGATTAAATACCACCAAAAGAAAGCTCTATTTGTGTGAAAAAAATATAACAATTTCATATGGGTACAGTGTTGCATGACCGCGCAATTGTCATTCAAAGAGCGATAGCGCTGAAAGCTGAACATTGGCCTGGGCAGGAAGGGGGTAATAGTGCCCGGTGGGCGAGGGGTTAATACCGCTGGCTCCTACAGGGGTTCTACGGTAGCCTAATTGCAGCTCCGTCTGTTGCTTACATTCTAACGGCAGCCTCACCAATTGCTTTTCCTGCAGTTTTATTCATTTTCTGTAATGCATCAACACAAATAAGGCGCGTAAAACAAAAGCATACAAAGGTAAGAAAAGTTCGATTACGCGGCGCACATACTGCGTGTCTCCACTAGGTGTCAGTTGTGCGAAATAAACCAAAGTGAAGAATTTCTCCTTCAAAGGCCAACTCTTGTTTCCGTGATGGTCCCACGATGGTCCCGCTGTAGACGAGGTGCACTCGGCCCTGTTGTGGTTATTATTATACAGGATTTATAAAGCGCCAATAGTTCGCTCAGAGACAGTACAGTAATAATACAATGCGATACACAAAGGGTTCGAGCAGGGGCGGACTGACAACTCATGAGGCCCCCGGGCAATAGGGGATCATGGGGCCCCTGTGTCCTTGCCCAAACTCAAAAAAGCCTATGAAAAAGTTACCAGGGGCATCTCATGGGGCCCCCTACTGACCCCGGGCCCTGGGGCAGTGCCCGAGTTTCCAAATGGTTAGTCCGCCCCTGGGTTCGAGGGCCCTGCTCCTTGGAGCTTACAATCTAGGAGATGGTCCCGGTGTAGACGAGGTGCACTCGGCCCTGTTGTGGTTATTATTATTATCTCAAAGAAAAGTGCAGCGCTAAAAACAATAAAAGAAATCTTATCAGGCAATTGAATATAAAGAGCAAATGTGATATAGTCATAAAATGCCTAAAAACACACGGAAATATAGTCCCTTACGTAAAAACGCACAGGCACCTCTGATGCGTTTTAAAACATAAAATATCATTAAAATCTTAGTAAAATCTTCCAGATAATTATCAGGATAATCGCCAGGTGATTATGTAAAATCCCAGTGTATTGATCCTCAGGTGGGTGTGCTAATAAATATATAAAATGCGCACTCACCAGAAGCGCATAAATATAGCGTGTTGTATCATATATTGTTGGAACAGTCAGGGATCCCTTTTTAGGGTGGTCTGGAATGCAGCCTGGGAGTGGATGGCCTTCCTTAGGTTACAGGATATTGGCAAGCCAGGGTAAATGGATCAACCTCGTCCAGGCTCTGGGATGTTCACCGGGGATCGCTGGGAAGTTAAAATGCTCGGTGCGGAGCAAAAAAAAAAGAGGGATTCCCATAGTGTAGTATTTAAAATGATGCTTTAATGGTATTAAATGTAAAAAGTATAAAATCCAAACACGTACACTTGTTGTGCAAGAGATGAAGCAATAAAATGACAACTGCATGAATATAACACTGACCAGCTGGTAACATGAGGTGGCCGCCAGATCACGGAGGAGACGGCATGCAGGGCTCCTCCTTGACATGTTTCGTACTACAAGTACATTGTCAAAATGGGTATGCCATGTATTATTATTATACAGGATTTATATCGCGCCAACAGTCTACGCAGCGCTTTACAACGTGCAATTATAATACAAAGGAATACAGGAGGGATCCGAGGGCCCCGCTCGTTAGCGCTGTTTCTAATAACGCCCAGAAGGGGTGGCTTTGCGCATTTGCGCATTTGCGTATCTAAGGTGGGGGGGGCGCTGATATAAGGGGATCCTTCTGATGTAATGGAGGTATCTAAGGTGGGGGCGTGCTGATATAAGGGGGGTCTGTCTGATCTAATGGAGGTATCTAAGGGGGGGGCACTGATATAAGGGGGTCTTTCTGATGTAACGGAGGTATCTAAGGTTGGGGGGGTACTGATATAAGGGGGGTCTTTCTGATCTAATAGAGGTATCTAAGATAGGGGGAGCACTGATATAAGGAGGGTCTTTCTAATGTAATGGAGGTATCTAAGGTGGGGGTGGAGGCGCTGATATAAGGGGGGGTCTTTCTGATGTAAATGAGGTATCTAAGGTAGGGAGGAGGTGCTGATAAAATGGGGGGGGGGGGTCTTTCTAATCTAATAGAGGTATCTAACATAGGGAGGGAGGTGCTGATATAAGGGGGTCTTTCTGATCTAATGGAGGTATCTAAGGTGGGGGGGAGGCGCTGATATAAGGGGGGTCTTTGTGATCCAATAGAGGTATCTAAGGTGGGGGGGGCGCTGATATAAGGGAGTCTTTCTGATCTAATGGAGGTATCTAAGGTGGGGGGGGGGGGGCGCTGATATAAGGGGGGGTCTTTCTGATGTAATTGAGTTCTTTAAAGAAGAGGGGGAGGTGCTGACGCCGGGAGGGGGGGGGGGGGCACTGATATAAGGGATGTCTTTCTGATGTAATTGGGGTATATAAGGTGGGGGGGTGCTGATATAAGGGGTGTCTTTCTAATTTAATGGAGTTATCTAAGGTGGGGGGGGGAGTCGCTGATTAAAGGGGGAATCTTTCTGATCTAATGGAGTTCTCTAAGGAAGCGGGGGGAGGTGCTGATATAAGTGGGATCTTTCTGATCTAATGGAGGAATCTAAGGTGGGGGGGGGTGCTGATATAAGAGAACTGTGAGCTAATGGGGGTCTCTAAGGGTGGGTACTGACTGCTGCTTTAATGGTTGGTGACCCCCTTTTATAGACCCCCCATTATATCACCCCTCCCTTAGAAACCTCCATATATATATCAGAGTCACCTTATATCAGAACCCCACCTTACAGACCCCCATTAGATTAGCACCCCTATATACTAGCACACTGGTATCCAGCATTCCTGTAATTGTTGAATGGCAAAGACACTGATGGTGGCAGCAGCTCTGAAACGGAGGGGAGATAGGGATCGGGGGCTGGCAACAAAGTGAGAATAATGCCTCTTCGATTACAAGGAGGCTTTTCTTTTCTTTCCCCCTGGCAGGGCTGATTAAATGGCAGATCTTCCAGTCATTTATTCTTTAATGGAATTCCCATCAGTTGCTTTTACTCTATTGAGGGTTGCATCCATTTCTTATACTTCTCAGCTGCATATACCTTAATGGTGGCTTGTCAGTTGCTTTTACTGTTTTTGTGGCTCCAGAGGTTTCTTAAACTTCAATGGCAGTCCCACCAGTTGCATATAATTTAATGATGGCCCACTAGTTGCTTATATTTAAACTATGCCTTCATCAGTTGCTTGTACTTTAATGGAGGCCCCATCAGTTGCATATACACTCACCGGCCACTTTATTAGATACACCCGTTCAATTGCTTGGTGACACAAATTGCTAATCAGCCAATCACATGGCAGCAACTAAATGCATTTTGGCATACAGACGTGGGGAAAACAACTTGCTGATCAAACCGAGCATCAGAATGGGGAAGAAAGGGGATTTAAGTGATATGGCATGGTTGTTGGTGCCAGACGGGCTGGTCTGAGTATTTCAAAAACTGCTGATCTACTGGGATTTCCACGCACAACCATCTCTAGGGTTTACAGAGAATGGTCCGAAAAGGAGATAATATGCAGTGAGCAGCAGTTGTGTGGAGGAAAATGCCTTGTTGAGGTCAGAGGGGAATGGGCAGACTGGTTGCTGCGACATTCAGATGGTAGGGTCAGAATTTGGCATAAACAACATGAAAGCATGGATCCATCCTGCCTTGTATCAACGGTTCAGGTTGGTGGCGGTGGTGTCATGGTGTGTGGGATCCATCCTGCCTTGTATCAACGGTTCAGGCTGGTGGCGGTGGTGTCATGGTGTGTGGGATCCATCCTGCCTTGTATCAATGGTTCAGGCTGGTGGCGGTGGTGTCATGGTGTGGGGGATCCATCCTGCCTTGTATCAATGGTTCAGGCTGGTGGTGGTGGTGTCATGGTGTGGGGGATCCATCCTGCCTTGTATCAATGGTTCAGGCTGGTGGCGGTGTTGTCATGGTGTGGGGGATCCATCCTGCCTTGTATCAATGGTTCAGGCTGGTGGCGGTGGTGTCATGGTGTGGGGGATCCATCCTGCCTTGTATCAACGGTTCAGGCTGGTGGTGGTGGTGTCATGGTGTGGGGGATCCATCCTGCCTTGTATCAACGGTTCAGGCTGGTGGTGGTGGTGTCATGGTGTGGGGGATCCATCCTGCCTTGTATCAACGGTTCAGGCTGGTGGCGGTGGTGTCATGGTGTGGGGGATCCATCCTGCCTTGTATCAACGGTTCAGGCTGGTGGTGGTGGTGTCATGGTGTGGGGGATCCATCCTGCCTTGTATCAACGGTTCAGGCTGGTGGTGTCATGGTGTGGGGGATCCATCCTGCCTTGTATCAAAGGTTCAGGCTGGTGATGGTGGTGTCATGGTGTGGGGGATCCATCCTGCCTTGTATCAAAGGTTCAGGCTGGTGGTGGTGGTGTCATGATGTGGGGGATCCATCCTGCCTTGTATCAATGGTTCAGGCTGGTGGTGGTGGTGTCATGGTGTGGGGGATCCATCCTGCCTTGTATCAAAGGTTCAGGCTGGTGGTGGTGGTGTCATGATGTGGGGGATCCATCCTGCCTTGTATCAATGGTTCAGGCTGGTGGTGGTGGTGTCATGGTGTGGGGGATCCATCCTGCCTTTTATCAATGCTTCAGGTTGGTGGTGGTGGTGCAATGGCGTGGGGGAGATTTTCTTGGCACTAAAAGTGTACCTAATTAAGTGGCCGATAGGTGTATTTTGATGGTGGCCGTTCCGTTGCCTATACTGTAATGGCAGCCTCGCAACTTGCTTATACATCAATTGCGGCACCATCATTTGCCTATACTTTAAAAAAAAAAGGCTCAACACTTGCTTATACATGATTGGTGGCAAACCAGTATACTTTAATTGCAGCTCCATCAGTTCCTTATACTTTAATGAGGAGAGAGAAACAGTGTTTCTAAGTGTAGAACTTCAGACAACTTTATTAAAGCTAAAATCAGGCAACTCACATAATAGAAAAAGATAATAGGCACATCAATCAACCATCATTGACGTGACTGCCATTTCTCCACGAGTGGACACTGGGGTAGAACTGGGTAAGTGGCAGGCTTGGAGCAAGGAAGTCCGTCCGGCACCTCTATCGCTTCGTGATGGACACTGGAACGTACCGTGGGCGTCGTGACGTCACCTCCAATGTGCAACGCGTCTCTTAGCATACGCAAAGGTCTACACTTAGAGGTGCTGTTTCTCTCTCCTTGTTACCTATTTCAGAGTCAGCTTCTGCTCTCCACCACAGCTTGCCTACAGTGGATGGACTTTCATTATACCTCATACTGTTTTTCTCTACCCCCCCCCCCCCCCCACCAACTAGTATGGGCTATAGGACTGCTTCTCTTTTATTTTATACCATCAACACTTGCACCCAAATGCATGTTTCCTTATACTCTAATGTCAGTCCCACCAGTTGCTTAGGATTTTTTTGGTGACCCCACCAATTGCATATACTCTGATGGCCCACCAGTTGCTTATACTTTAATGTCAGCCCCATCTTTTTAATTGTGGCTTCATCAGTTGCTTGTTCTTCAATGGATGGCCCACCCATTTGCATATATTTTGATGGTGGTCATCCAATTGCTTATATTTTGACGGCAACCCCACCACTTGCCTATACATTAACTGCGGCTCTATCAGTCATCTACAACTTCATCAGTTGTTAAACTTTAATGGCAACCTGCTCCACTGGTGTTTATATCTGAACTGCAACTTCAACGGTTGCTTAATTTTTAATCGCAACCCCAAGAGTTGCTGATACTTTAATTAGTTCCTTAAACTTTAACGGCATCCTCACCAGTTGCATATACTGTACTTTAATAGCGGTCCGCCAGTTGCTTTACTTTAAAAAATAAAACACCTGGAGGGCCATAGTTTTGGAGATTCCTCGTTACATAGTTACATAGTTAGTCTGGCTGAAAAAAAGACAAAAGTCCATCTATTTCAACCATTAAAAAAAAAAAGTTATAATCCTACACCCACAGTTGATCCAGAGGAAGGCAAAAAAAACCCCCAGCAAAGCACGATCCAATTTGCTCCTGCTGGGAAAACAATTCCTTCCTGATCCCCTGAGAGGCAATCAGATATTCCCTGGATCAACTTTACCTATAAATGTTATATCCAGTTATATTTTGTGTATCCAAGAAAGAATCCAGGACTTTCCTACAGCAATCCACTGAGCTGACCACAACCAACTCTTGAGGGAGTCTATTCCACATTTTCACAGCTCTTACTGTGAAGAAACCTTTCCGTGGTTTAATAGTGATTCAATCAGTTGCTAATATCTTCCCTTCACTCCCCAGATGCTCTGTTCACCTGCCAGGACCAGTAACGAATACATAGTTCTTCTGGGTACAGGGGGCTTATTGCTCACTCCCTACTGCTCCCAGTAGCTGAATGGATCCATAGGGCAAAGCACAGGTTTATTTTAATGCTCTTTTTTACACAATTTGTTCTTTACTGGTATATCATACGAAATTAATATTCACAGAAGTGCTTTGAAGGTGCGGCACTCTTGTCTGGCCCTACAAAGTGGGTCTTGGGTATATGGACTCCAACGAGACCCTGCCCTATCAAACATTTGTTGTTCAATAACAAAAGACTGGACATTGTTTTTATTAATCCCAAATTAGCTTTCATCATTTCCAAATTCATCCAAGTCCTATTCCAGGAATGGGTTTATTATCGGCTCTTCACCAGGAAATCTGGCCTGTATTTGCCTACCTCAATTGAACTCTACTTTGGCAGAAAGAAAAAAAAAACAGAAAAATCTTCGGGGCTTGTTTTATCTTCTTAGCAGTGAGACTTGTAACAAAGGGATATTTTTAAACCCATATATCATGATAAATGTCAATTTACCAGATTACCAGGCATTTAAGATGTTTTAAGAACCGCAACCCCTTCCCCAAAAGCCCTCTAAAGATGGCCACACACATAACAATCTAATGATGCGATTTCCTTCAGATTTCCCGTCAACTATGTAGAGCAAGGGCCAGGGAAAGACTGGGAACCTTTGGCCTGGTGGGAAAGAGGTAACTACAACCAAGCGACCCTTTTGTGTACCAAGCAAAGTTTGCCATTCTACTGCAGTAATTGGCAGGCATGGAGAACGTTGGGTGTTCCTAAGGGACATGGTTTGTTGTCGCACTCCTTTTCACATTTTCCAGAATTGACTCCCTTTATGGCGCTTTGGCATTTGGTCACATGACATCTCAGAGCAAAGAAAGACGGTGCTGGAAGACTTCCATCTACCAGGCAACATGATTGCAGGTCAGTAGAGGCAGCAGAGCAGGTAGCTAGAGAATACCCAGCATGTGCCACTGACTATGGGGTCCCACTCTCTATTCAGGGCCACCAGCCCAATTATATCTTTTCATTACTGGTCCCAGACTAGTTCTCCACTGCCAAGGGCATGTACATAGGATTATTAGGTAGTAAGATCTGGGACATGTGATGGAGATTGCACAATCAGTTTTTTAACTTTTGTGGTCAGATTAAAATGTAAGCAGGGACGGACTGACCGTTTGGAAACTCGGGGTCAGTAGGGGGCCCCAAGAGATGCCCTTGGTACCTTTTCCATAGGCTTTTTTGAGTTTGGGCAAGGACACAGGGGACCGATGATGCCCTATTGTCAGTCCGCCCCTAAATGAAAGGCAAGTCAAAGCCTAACTAAGTTTAAACCTGCTTCCACCATAATTCTAAGCCAATTCTAAATACCTTGAAAAAGCAAGATGTCTATATTTACCTTTTCTGAAGTCGCTCCAGTCCAGTCTCATGATCGGCTATCAGTGGCGGCTTCATGTAGAGGAAGGACAGCCAACAACGGATTCCCTATAGTAAGCCTATGGATATAAAAACAGTGTGCAGCACTAGCTCACCCCACATGTACAAAAAACATATAATAAAAAATATAATCAAATAAAGTCCTCAGAATAAGTCCATGGCGTGTAACTAAAAATCATATAATGCCCATATTTGTGCTAAAAACTGTGCCACAAAAGAGAGAAAGTGATCCTCCACCGCCAACACCCACAGCCTCATACCAGAAAAATGACCACAGACCATGTGGTCAAAACAGCATATAAAGGGTATATTTGATGGCAAGGAGTCTCAACAGGTCTTCTCCACCGGAGTTTTTCCACTGTTATTCACTCAATGGCATAAATGCAGTATAGAACCAAGAGGATAATCAAAAGGTCCCAATTGTATATATTTAAAGAGAACAAGACCTCTTCACAGTGTAGTATTTGATACATTTCAAAATTTAATAAAAATATTTCACTTATACCCATCAAATAAACTTAGCATGTAAAATCCAAAGATGTTTCCAACCGACAAGATGGCCATGATGCGTGGCGTGATGACGTCATAAGCTGTATCCTCCTACGCGTTTCAACATAAGAAGATGTCAGGGATGTCCATCATGCTTTAAATACATGCCAAGCGGAAGTGCTCCTCAATCGCCTGCACTCCATTGACTGGAAAGCAAACACTGACCACTATACCGGATGCCATGACGGCACCACGGAACGAAGTGGAAATGTTACATATCGGGACCTGGAAAAGAAATATACTGGGGGGACAACTGGGCAACAAGGTTGTTATATAAACGAACATCAGCCATAAATAATATAAATAAAAATGTGGTTAAATGACATCTATACAATAGAAAAAATAATATTATTAAACAAAATATTGAACAAAATATAGGCTAGTCACGCGCCATCTTGCAGTTGAAAAACATATAGCATCTAAAATATTAAAAACATATGTTAACAATTCATATATATTCACATCACATGTATTATCCCTCCATACATCAGTAAAATTTAATATATCTTATTCTGATATCAGCATAATTCAATAAATCTTGTTCCCAATAATCGAACCTTGCTAGAAACCCATAGTAAGACAACTAGCTCAGCATTTATTATTAAAAGAATTACCGTCCCATTCAAAGTTTAAACCAAAAGGGGCATAAGTTTTTAACGTGTAAATCCATCTGGTCTCTAATTTAGAAATCTCCCTTCTGGTATGACAAGGCAGCACAGTGGCTAAATGGTTAGCACTTCAACCTGGCAGTACTTGCATCATTGGTTCAAATCCCAGCCACAGCACCTCCTGCCTGGAGTTTGCATGGTCTCCCTGTGCCCACGTGGGCTTCTTTAGGCACCCCGGCATCCTCCCACACTCCAAAGACATGCTGGTAGGTTAATTGGATCCTATCTACATTAGCCCTAGTATGTGCATGTATGAATGTAGGTTAGGGCCCTTAGATTGTACACCCCTCGAGGGTTAGGGACTGATGTGAATGTAAAATATATATATATGTAAAGTTCTGCGTAAATTGATGGTGATATATAAGTATCTGAAATAAATAAAATAGACTACCACACCAGTTAGGAGTAAACCTATCAATAGCTAAAATAAGCATGCCATTAGGATTTTTCCTATGGATGACATCGTTGCCCAGACTCTGCCATGATTGGCGATCTCTCTTCTTCACTGAAGCCATTGTTGAAGAGATCATGTGACCTTACCGGAACAACTTCAGAATAGGTAAGTATACACCTCTTTCCTTTTACAGGGTAGTTAGAATATACTTAGAATGGGGGTGGGAGCTTAATTAGATTTTGACTTGCCTTCCATTGTAATGAAGATCTTCTGCGTCCTATTCTCCAACCTTTTCCCTCATCCATGGTCCTCCCTACCATAGACCGATACCTTTCAGTAGCTTTGCTCTTCTTTTAAAGGGTAGATTGTTGCTTCCAGGTCTCAAGATGAGGGCAGGATCCGTATGAGAGAGAGGCACTGATTGGCCTCACATAGATCCCACTTTGTTTCGAGGATTACACCTGGAAATAAGAAAATCAAACCTTAGCAAATGTATTTCTTTAGTCCCTGCGGTTCTAAGTAGGTCCTAGGGTGAGGAGCAGCAGGGATGGGGGTAAAGACTATATTCAAAACCGTTCTGAGAATTTTATCTGGGGTTCCTCTTCATAGTTATAGCTGACTCTTAACTAAGACATGTATTAAACACTTCCAGATGAGGTGCAGGGTACACAGAGGGCTTTGGAGAGCTGCTTGATGATTATTTAAATGCTTTTCAAATGCTTCCTTTCAATGAGTTTCGCAGAAAAGTCCCTTAGATGGTAACGTAATCTTCGGCTCAAAGTAATCTTCGGCTCAAAGACATATCTGATTTTCAGAGGAAGAATCACTGGCATGAAATCCAACTAATTTCTATATTCACCGGCCACATTACTTGGTACACCTTGCTAGTGCCAAGAAAATAGCCCCCCACACCATTACACCACCATCACCAGCCTGAACCGATGATACAAGGCAGGATGGATCCATGCTTTCATGTTGTTGGTTATGCCATGACCCTACCATCTGAATGTTGCAGCAACCAGTCTGCCCAATCTTCTCTGACTTCAACACGGCATTTTCCTGCACACAACTGGATATTTTCTCTTTTTCAGACCATTCTCTGTAAACCCTAGAGGTGGTTGTTGGTGAAAATCCCGGAAGATCAGCAGTTTTTTAAATACTCAGATCAGTCCGTCTGGCACCAATAACCATGCCACGTGCCCTGATCATCAGTGCCGCCCAGCAGTGCCACCCAGCAGTTGTGCCCTTCAGCGCCCATCAGTGCTGCCAGTCAGTGCCCATCATTGCTGCATATCAGTGCAGCATCATCAATTCCCACCAGTGCCGTCTCATCAGTGCCACTTCATCAGTGCTGCCCATCAGTGCCACCTCATCAGTGCTGCCTATCAGTGCCCATCAGTGCTGCCGATCAGTGCCCATCAGTGCAGCCTCATCAATGCACATCAGTGAAGAAGAAAAATTACCTGTTTGCAAAATGTTATGTATCACTTAAACCCCCTTTCTTCCCCATTCTGATGCTCGGTTTGAACTTCAGCAAGTCGTCTTCACCACGTCTAAATATCTAAATGCATTGAGTTGCTGCCATGTGATTGGCTGATTATCAATTTGTGTTACCAAGCAATTGAACGGGTGTACCTGAAAGAGTGGCCGGTAAGTGTATGTCCTACCAGGACATTGATAGAGGATTTTATGGTTACAAATAGTACAGATTTTTTTGTTGTCACTGGCCTTTGGCAGCCCATTGACAAGGGAAAGCAGTTGGGCATACAAGTACAATCCGGCCACACTCCTGGCACAAGTGCCTTGCTTGGAAGGAGTAAAGCTGGTCATACACTGATAGAATCTAATGGAATCCTCCACCCACCGCAAACAATACAGATGGTCAAATCTCCTGCGGCGGTGGTGCCTGTCAGATTACCCGTACAGTGGCAACATCTGATTGGATGCAGGTGATGATCAGCCACAATTTTCCTCCTGGCTCCTTCAAGTTATTAGTCAAAGTATTTGGGGCAGGAGGGTGCCGACAGGAATACCCAATGATTGAATGACAGCCGGTTCATTAGGAAGTGGCTGAAGTTCACTCAGTGTATGGCATGTCAGCAGGGCCAAAGGAACGTGGGCATACCATCTCACTCTGGTCACCACTAGCAGGCTTGTTGTCCTTAGTGTGAGTCCCCATTAGTTTGAGTTCCCGTTACTGAAGGGAGCCAAAAAGAATACATTCACAAGCACATATACATCATCGAACCCAACACTTCACCCCGCAACCTTTCTGGCTCAGCCAGGTACCAGTTCCAGTGATAGGCCATTGGTAATAAGCAAGTGCAAGTTCAACAGATTTTTAAAACTTTACTTTCACAACTTTGGGGATGACAACTTCAGGAGGGCATACAGCTTCTCACCAGTTATGGTAGCAGTTATCGTCACTTGTCCAGGTTGGGTCATCTATGTCCTGGTCCCAACTTCCTTCATTCTAGTGCACCAGGACCTCTCCAGGTATTCCCCAGATGGAGAATTGCAATTGTTGCAAGCACTACATCTCTGTAGAATAGGCACTACCACATCCCAAGGGGGGGAGCTCTGGAGTCTTGACTCCCTGTCTAAACTCCTCCCACTCCCTCACGTAACCTACTATTTATTTTTATTTTCAGGTGGGCACCACCTAGTGGCCAAAAAGGAAATGATACCAACACCCCCCTACAGGCCAACTTAAGGAAGATGGTGATGGTGGGTTTGGGGAAAAAAAGAAGCAGAGAGGAAAATTCAAGTTGCAGGAAAGGGAAAAGTAGAGGAAGTAGTAGGAGGGTGGGACCGGGTTAGGAGAAGGAGGTTGGAGGAGTGAGAAAGAGAGGACTGAGAGGTAGAATGGGGCGAAGAAGGAGAGAGGTGGCAGTGGGGGGTGGGGGAGGAGAAGAGGTTGGTACTGGGTTCGGGGGCAGACATAGGAGGAGTGAGAAAGAGAGGACTGAGAGGTAGAATGGGGCGGAGAAGGAGAGAGGTGGTGGTGGGGGGTGGGGGAGGAGAAGAGGTTGGTACTGGGTTCGGGGGCAGACATAGGAGGAGTGAGAAAGAGAGGACTGAGAGGTAGAATGGGGTGGAGAAGGAGAGAGGTGGTGGTGGGGGGTGGGGGAGGAGAAGAGGTTGGTACTGGGTTCGGGGGCAGACATAGGAGGAGTGAGAAAGAGAGGACTGAGAGGTAGAATGGGGCGGAGAAGGAGAGGTGGTGGTGGGGGGTGGGGGAGGAGAAGAGGTTGGTACTGGGTTCGGGGGCAGACATAGGAGGAGTGAGAAAGAGAGGACTGAGAGGTATAATGGGGCGGAGAAGGAGAGGTGGTGGTGGGGGGTGGGGGAGGAGAAGAGGCTGGTACTGGGTTCGGGGCAGACATAGGAGGAGTGAGAAAGAGAGGACTGAGAGGTAGAATGGGGCAGAGAAGGAGAGAGGTGGCAGTGGGGGGTGGGGGAGGAGAAGAGGCTGGTACTGGGTTCAGGTCAGACATAAGAGTACGAGAGAGAGGATTATGAGTTTGAATGGAGGCAAGGAAGAAAGGAGGATTTAGGGTGGAGGGAAGAAGAGGGTGGCATGGGGTTAGTGGGAGGAGTGAAATGCAAAAGGAGATGGCAGAGGAGGTGAAAAAAGGATGGAAAATTAATGAAAATGGATGCGCAAGGAGGAAAATGAAGTCTCTGAGTCCATTTAGTAATAGAATTTGCTATGAGAATCATAGAGGCTGTCATTGCTAACTTTCAGTTCTGCAAAATACTAGTTGCCTGGCTGTCATGCTGTGTAGCTTTCATACTCCAAATTATGGATGCCGAACAGATAGGCAAGTGAGGGCGTTCTACTCTCTGCACTTTCTTGTTCTGCATGCCAGTTCCAGGACAGTGATTCAGAAAGTACTGAAGTAAGAAGCTCAGCATGACAACCAGGCACTTAGCATTTCAAGAAGAGAGGACAGCAATGACAGCTTCCATAAGATGGGTTTACTTTAAGGAGAAACCTGTACTGTATGAAAATGTCTGTTGCCATAGCAGTAAAGGCAAAACTCCTAATTTGCATACATGTTCCAAGCCATATATTGAGGGCATTGGCATACAGTCTGGCAACTAGCATTTTCCGAGTGAGAGGTCGGCAGTGCCTCCCTCTAGCACCCCCCAGATATGGCTGTCTGTAATTGTAAAAATATAGACCACTTGCATTGCACAGCTTGTAAAAAATAGAATTTCTAAGTAACCAAATAAATTCACGTAGCAGTCATTTTATTTTTATTGCCACCAGATGCATAAAGGTATTCCAAGGATGCCTCTGGAAATGTCTAAGATTTTTCCTGGAAATATTTCACATGTGAGCCAATGGGATATTTGTAAATACAAAAAAATGAGTAAAAAAAATGTATAATTGTCCTATACATAGTTGTATACAGGGGCGGACTGACAACTCATGGGGCCCCCGGGCAATAGGGGATCATGGGGCCCGTGTCCTTGCCCACACTCAAAGCACACCGAAAAAAGCCTATCAAAGGTACCAGGGGCATTTCATGGGGCCCCCTACTGACCCCTGGCCCTCGGGCAGTGCCCGAGCGCTCGAATAGTCAGTCCGCCCCTGGTTGTATATATACTGTAGGTACAGTATATGTAAACCTAAATCATTGACATTTGGTTTGCTCTGTCACAGGGGTCCTTAGCTTTCTAAACAAGAGGCCAGTTTACTGTCCTTCAGATCCTAGGGGGCCAGACTGTGACCAGTGGGAGGAGAAATTGTCCCGGTGTCAGGGGTCAGTGGAAGTAAATAATGCCCCAGGGCTGGTAAGTAATGAATGTTAGCAGGAGGAGGAATAGTACCCCATTATTGATGGCAAAGGGTGGAATAGTACCCCATTGTTGGTGTCAGTAGGAGAAATAGTGCCCCATCATTAGTGTCAGTGGAAGTAAAAGTGCCCCATCATTGGTATCAGTGGGAGGAATAGTGCCCCATCATTGGTATCAGTGGGAGGAATAGTGTCCCATCATTGGTATCAGTGGGAGGAATAGTGCCCCATCATTGGTATCTGGGAGGAATAGTGCCCCATCATTGGTAGTAGTGGAGGAATAGTGCCCCATCATTGGTAGTAGTGGAGGAATAGTGTCCCATCATTGGTATCAGTGGGAGGAATAGTGTCCCATCATTGGTGTCAGTGGGAGGAATAGTGCCCCATCATTGGTGTCAGTGGGAGGAATAGTGCCCCATCATTGGTATCAGTGGGAGGAATAGTGCCCCATCATTGATATTAGTGGAAGGAATAGTGCCCCATCATTGGTATCAGTGGGAGGAATAGTGACCCATCATTGGTGTCAGTAGGAGGAATAATGTTCTATCATTGTTATCAGGAGGGAGAATAGTGCCCAGTTATTGCTTTCAGTGGGACAAATAGTGCTATATTAATCTTGTCAGTGGGAGGAATAGTGTCCCATCATTGGTATCAGTGTAAGAAACAGTACTTCATCTTTGGTGTCAATGGAAGAAATAGTGATCCATCTTTTTGTCAGTAGGAGGAATAGTGCCCCATCATTGCTATCAGTGGGAGGAATAGTGCCCCATCATTGGTGTCAGTGGGAGGAATTGTGCCCCATCATTGGTGTCAGTGGAAAGAATAGTGCCCCATTATTGGTGCCAGCGAAAGGATTAGTGCCAAGTTATTGCTTTTGGTAGGAAGAATAGTGCCACATCATTGGTGTCTGTGGGAGGAATAGTGCCCGATCATTGCTGTCAGTGGGAGGAATAGTGCCCCATCATTGGTGTCAATGAGAGGAATAGTTTCCCATCATTGGTGTCAGTGGGAGGAATAGTGTTCCATCATTGGTATCAGTGGAAGGAATAGTGCCCCATCATTGGTGTCAGTGGGAGGAATAGTGCCCCATCATTGGTGTCAGTGGGAGGAATAGTGCCCCATCATTGGTGTCAGTGGGAGGAATAGTGCCCCAACATTGGTGTCAGTGGGAGGAATAGTGTTCCATCATTGGTATCAGTGGAAGGAATAGTGCTCTATCATTGGTGTCAGTGGGAGGAATAGTGCCCCATCACTGGTGTCAGTGGGAGGAATAGTGCCTCATCATTGGTATCAGTGGGAGGAATAGTGCCCCATCATTGGTGTCAGTGGAAGGAATAGTGCTCCATCATTGGTATCTGTGGGAGGAATAGTTCCCCATCATTGGTATCAGTGGGAGGAATAGTGCCCCATCATTGATATCAGTGGGAGGAATAGTGCCCCATCATTGGTATCAGTGGGAGGAATAGTGTCCCATCATTGGTATCAGTGGGAGGAATAGTGCCCCATCATTGGTGTCAGTGGGAGGAATAGTGCCCCATCATTGGTGTCAGTGGGAGGAATAGTGCCCCATCATTGGTATCAGTGGGAGGAATAGTGCCCCATCATTGGTGTCAGTGGGAGGAATAGTGCCCCATCATTGGTGTCAGTGGGAGGAATATTGCCTCATCATTGGTATCAGTGGGAGGAATAGTGACCCATAATTGGCATCAGTGGGATCTCTCCCTCGTTGTTGACAGTGGAAGGAATTGTTTACCATCATTGGCATTAGTGGGCAGAATAATGCCCCATCATTGGTATCATTGGGAGGAATAGTGCCCCATCATTAGTATCAGTGGGAGGAATAGTGTTCCATCATTGGTATCAGTGGAAGGAATAGTGCCCCATCATTGGTGTCAGTGGGAGGAATAGTGCCCCATCATTGGTGTCAGTGGGAGGAATAGTGCCCCATCATTGGTGTCAGTGGGAGGAATAGTGCCCCAACATTGGTGTCAGTGGGAGGAATAGTGTTCCATCATTGGTATCAGTGGAAGGAATAGTGCTCTATCATTGGTGTCAGTGGGAGGAATAGTGCCCCATCACTGGTGTCAGTGGGAGGAATAGTGCCTCATCATTGGTATCAGTGGGAGGAATAGTGCCCCATCATTGGTGTCAGTGGAAGGAATAGTGCTCCATCATTGGTATCTGTGGGAGGAATAGTTCCCCATCATTGGTATCAGTGGGAGGAATAGTGCCCCATCATTGATATCAGTGGGAGGAATAGTGCCCCATCATTGGTATCAGTGGGAGGAATAGTGTCCCATCATTGGTATCAGTGGGAGGAATAGTGCCCCATCATTGGTGTCAGTGGGAGGAATAGTGCCCCATCATTGGTGTCAGTGGGAGGAATAGTGCCCCATCATTGGTATCAGTGGGAGGAATAGTGCCCCATCATTGGTGTCAGTGGGAGGAATAGTGCCTCATCATTGGTATCAGTGGGAGGAATAGTGACCCATAATTGGCATCAGTGGGATCTCTCCCTCGTTGTTGACAGTGGAAGGAATTGTTTACCATCATTGGCATTAGTGGGCAGAATAATGCCCCATCATTGGTATCATTGGGAGGAATAGTGCCCCATCATTAGTATCAGTGGGAGGAATAGTGGCCCAATATTGGTGTCAGTGGGAGGAATAGTGGCCCAATGTTGGTGTTAGTGGGAGAAATGATGCTCCATGAAGATCCCAAAACTAATTTGCTATCCTCTACTGTAGGCATGTCAAAGGGAAAAACTGAGCTGAACTGAATGAATCGATGAGGGCTCCTCGCTGTGTCTGCTCAGGGTCACACTCAAATCAATCTAGAAAAAAAAGTCCTTACTTTGGTCATTAACATGAACATTAGAACGAAGGCTTGCATTCCTTCATATTTTGTGAATCGGTCCATAAAACGCCATGAAGTCTTCAGCTGAAAAGTGAAGCATCCAGCATAGAATAGCCTGGGGCCTCATTCAGTTTATATTCGTATACTGAAATCCCATAAAGGGCTCAGCGGTCATTTTTTTTTAGTATTACATTTGAATTCCTCGTGCCAGTTCATGTGTTCTTCATTGAGCTTGGTTTCGTGATGAGAGGAAGATTGTAAATGAAACGTGTTTAGCCCAGGGTGTGGATACTCATGCAGAATTTGTTTGATTCCCCAGTTTTGTTTTTACAACCATAACAAACTGCAACTGATCTTGCTGCGGCGCTCTTTGTTTCTCTAACCAAATATTTGTTCAGTGTCATAGCTGGCAGTAGACGTGTGTGCGATCTGTGGGACTGAATGGGAACCACAACCTCCAGGAACCTCATTAAAAATATATACAGGAGGGCACATAATGAGTTCAGGAGGTAACTGCTACTAACAGCATTAGGCTTTTTTTATTCTGTTCTGTTGGGGAGTATTATTATTATACAGGATTTATACAGTGCCAACAGTTTGTGAAGCATGAGGGTAGACTGTACGTTTACAGTACGGTTACAATACAATTCAATACAGGAGGAATCAGAGGGCCCTGCTCATTGGAGCTTACAATCTAAAAGAGGAGGGTAAAGTGATACAAAAGGTAATAACTGTGGGGTATGAGCTGATGGAGAAAATAGAAACACAGTTGTTAGGTGGAGGCGGGATAGGTTTCTCTGAAGAGAAGGGTTTTCAGGGGTCGTCTAAAGGTGGAAAGATTAGGAAATAGCGGGACAGATTGTGTAGGGAGTTCCGCAGGATGGGAGAGGCTCAGGAGAAGTCCTGGAGGTGAGCATGGCAGGAGGTGACAAGGGACCTAGATAGCAGGAGGTCTTGGGAGGAACGTAGAGAACGATTTAGTTCCTATTTTGAGACTAGATTAGGGATGTAGCTGGGAGCCAAGTTGTGGATGGCTTTGTAAGTTATTGTTAGTATTTTGAATTTAAGTAGTTGGGTGAGTGGCAACCAATGGAGGGATTGGCAGAGAGGGATGGAGGACACTGAGTGGAGGCCAATGGAGGGATTTGCAGAGAGGGGTGGAGGACACTGAGTGGAGGCCAGTGGAGGGATTGGCAGAGAGGGGTGGAGGACACTGAGTGGAGGCCATTGGAGGGATTGGCAGAGAGGGGTGGAGGACCCTGAGTGGAGGCCAGTGGAGGGATTGGCAGAGAGGGGTGGAGGACACTGAATGGAAGCCAGTGGAGGTATTGGCAGAGAGGGATGGAGGACACTGAGTGGAGGCCAGTGGAGGGATTGGCAGAGAGGGGTGGAGGACGCTGAATGGAAGCCTGGGGAGGTATTGGCAGAGAGGGGTGGAGGACACTGAATGGAAGCCAGTGGAGGTATTGGCAGAGAGGGGTAGCAGACACTGAATGGTTGGTAAGGTGGAGGAGTCTGGCAGCAGCATTCATGATGGACTGGAGGGAGGATAGCCTATGTAAAGGTGAGCTAATGAGGAGAGAGTTGCAGTAGTCAATGCAAGAGATAACCAGGGAGTGAATTAGGAGCTTTGTGGTGGTTAGGAAGGGGCATATTTTGGAGATGTTGCGGAGGTTGAGGCGGCAAACTTTGGAAAGTGATTGGATGTGGGGCTGAAAGGAGAAGTCAGAGTCCAGGATTACACCTAGCAACCTGACATGTGGTTACGGGTTGATGGTTGTGCCATTGATCTTGACAGAGAACTTACAAGAAGGGGCATGTGGGGGAGGAAATATTCGGTCGGTTTTGGATAGATTGAGTTTGAGGAAGTAGTGTGACATCCAGGCCAATATGTTGGTTAGTGAATTTGTGATGTGTGTGGAGACTGATGGAGTGAGCTAAAGAGAAGAGAGATTTGGGTGTTGTCATCGTAGAAATTATACTGAAAGCCATGGAAGGTTATTATCTGACCCAGGGAGGAGGTGTAGGTCTACGAGAATAGCAGAGGTCCAAGGACAGAACCTTGGGGGACCCTGACAGAGAAAGGAAGAGGAGAGGAGGAGGTAGCATTGTAAGTGACACTCAAAGGTCCAGAATGGTATCCATTGGTTTTAGCTGGGATTGTCCCAGACCTGGTTTCCAAGGACAGAACCTTGGGGGACCCTGGCAGAGAAAGGTATAGGAGAGGAGAAGAGGAAGTAGAATTGTAAGTGACACTCAAAGGTCCACAATGGTGTCCATTGGTTTTAGCTGGGATTGTCCCAGACTTGACTTCCAAGGACAGAACCTTGGGCTACCCTGACAAAGAAAGGAAGAGGAGAGGAGAGGAGGAAGTAGCATTGTAAGTGACACTCAAAGGTCCAGAATGGTGTCCATTGGTTTTAGCTGGGAGTGTCCCAGACCTGACTATATCTTAGTTCCTTTATTACTTTTCTGCACTAACAGTTACAAAACTATATGTCCTAGATGAAGTACCACTCTATTGTGGACCATATATATTGTATATTTAGATACTTGGGTACTGTTATGCTCTAACAGTCATTTTCTCTTTTGTATTCTTGTTTTGGAAACCAATTAAAAAATACAATTACAAATAAAAAGAAAATCAAGTACTAGACCAATGGATGGGATATGGTGGACCATACAAAGCTTCACAAATCAATGAACAGCACATGTTTGCATGTAACCAGTGATCCCAGTGATTAAATGCAATTAGGGTCTCCAAGTGCCCCTGGAATCATTTTGTGTCTGTGGACAGCACATCTGGCTGCATACAAACTGGCTGCAGCTAATTTTCCAATGCGACCATAGCATAGGGTACTGTTGCTTCTGAATGCAAATGCTTATCTGCTCTTATTCACCCTATTCTGCCCTTATACACCTAATTCTCCCTATTTTGAATGAGACCTAATACAACTGCCACATCTAAGACTGGTAAGCTGCAATATATGCCACAGCAGCTGCCATGCATTTACGTAAGTCTGACAGTAGGGATTACCTATGTAGCACCCTCCTAGATAGGTGCTGGGTTAGGTAAATTTAGTTCTTTCCTCACTGTAGTCACTTAAGCGGCTTGTGATTACTTTGGTCTGTTCTGTGTTTCAGGCTGCAGGGCTGACTGCTTCCCCCTGTCTGCCTGGAAAGGTTCTGGAAAATAGTGGGATGGGACAGTCAAATCGGCAGCTGAATATTTATGCAGCCCTGGTCAATCCTTGAGGAGAAGTGCCCAGGTGGTGGGTGGGAGGGAGCATAAATAGCTTGGGGATTGGAACAGAAGTGTCTAGACGGAGAAGATTACAGCCTGGAGGGCTGCTGCCCTTCCAGGCAGGCCTGCCATATGTCCACTGTTCATTTAGGTCCCAGCTGGGCTAGCTAGGGGGGGGGGGGGCTATTATGCTAACAGTTGTTGGAGCTGATTGAGGGACTTTCTTGTTCAAATGTTTTATTAGGATAACCAGGGGCGGACTGACAACTCATGGGGCCCCCGGGCAATAGGGGATCATGGGGCCCCTGTGTTCTTGCCCAAGCTCAAAAAAGCCTATGAAAAAGGTACCAGGGGCATCTCATGGGGCCCCCTACTGACCCTGGGCCCTCGGGCAGTGCCCGAGTTTCTAAATGGTCAGTCCGCCCCTGAGGATAACGCAATATGAACATGTCACATTCAAATTGGTATTACAAACAGAGGTGGGTACAAGCAATTTGAGCTTTGATAAAATGGAAGGCAGTCAAAACATTAGTAAAACAAGCGGAGATAAGCTCGCCGGAAGCAGTGCCAATTCAGGCAATGAAGAAACAGTAGGGCACCAAATAGAGATTAAGTATTTGTGGCACCAAGAAATCCTTAGTGAAATAATAATACAATAAAATATAAACAGTGGTGTTCTTAGGTAAGATGTATAGATATCTGTGGCTTCCCATAATTCAACAAGGGCCGGGAGGGCTGATGTGAATAAACTGGCACCAAAGTGTACGATAGTAGAGAAGAGGTATGGAAAGACTTTGGTGAAGTAGAGAGACATATTGAAGACTGACGAGGACAGAAAAAGAGTAGAGTTTGGGGGGTAGTAGTAAGTGGTGGAGAAGTATAGGGGAGAAAAAGGGACTGAGGGACTTTCATCTGGGGATCTGGTCTGGTATCGTTGGAGAGATATCTGGAAGATATTGGAAGGAGGCATCTAATTATCCAAGGACAATAGTGAGCACAGACAGGTGTGAGAGATCCTTGAGAATGTGTGCTCCTACTATCCCTCTTGTGCTAGAGTCAGATTCATAGGCGGAAGATTAGGGTCCTCAAGTTGCTGCTCAAAAGTTACTGGAGTATCCCACAGTTTCAAGTTCAAGTTTTGCAATAAAGCGTCAGAAAAGCATCCCGCCAGACTGGTAATGGAGCCAAAGGAGCAACTGTGACTGTGTGCCTGGCAGTAGGTACAACCGCGGGAAAAGAACCCAGGAACCTAAAACATTGGGCTCCTATGTGAGTGAGCTCTACACCGACAATGTGGAACCGCAAGCGAGCCCAAGAGTGAAAATGCTGTCAACAATCACTTTCAAGTTATAATTGTCAACCAACTGGAAATACACTCTAATCTAGAATTTTCCATGTTGCTCTTTGTGCTGTTAAATAAAGACCTTTGTTTTCACACTGTAATTAGTGGTATTATAAGCAGACAGAACAATAAAGAATAAGCATCATTTGGTTCCCAAAAAAGATGTTTCTTTTCAGAAATCTGAACGTTGTCAGATGCGCATCCAGTTCACTTCAGGTCCTTCCAAACACATTCCCACCCAATCTGCTTTCAATAACCGATGACAGCAGACTGGTACAGTCCACAAATTGGTTTGACAGAATAATAAACAGTTTTCCAGAGACTTTCAGGTTTCTTGGATACTCATTTTTAATCAAACGTCCAACTGATGTTTCAGATTAATAAATTAGCAAAATATCTCTGCTCGTTTTGACCATTGGTTTTTTTGAGGTGTTTTTTTGTGATGGGTTGGTAGGTGGCATAATAAAGACAGCTGTGAGAGGATTTTCACACTCGTTATTTCAGTTAAGTTATAATATAGAAACAATAGCCAATTGCAACCTTTCTATATGGATTTGTGTATGCTATAAACTGTTGTTTCATTTTTCCAGCTGACAAAACAAACTTTGGGATGCTTCAAATGAAAAATGGCGGAGTGATGGTATGGGAGAAACCATGAGGGGTTTTCGGTCTGTCACTCAATACAGGCTATGGTAGATTGCTTTTTTTTGGTAATAAAAAAAAAAAGTGGAAACAAATTTTAGTACATATCCACATTGCATTAAAATTCTAATAATCTATTAGCCAGTACACCCAAAATGGATCTAATTAGGTATATTATATGGCCAAAAGCATGCGCCTGAGATCACACCTACTCTCACCAGCCACTTTATTAGTTACACCTGTTCAATTGCCTGGTAACACAAATTGCTAATCAGCCAATCACATGGCGGCAACTCAGTGCATTTAGGCATGTAGACATGGTGAAGACGACTTGCTTAAGTTCAAATTAGAATTTGGGAAGAAAGGGGATTTAAGTGAACTTTGAATGTGGCATTATTGTTGGTGCCAGACAGGCTGATCTGAGTATTTCAAAAACTGCTGATCCATTGGGATTTTCACACACAACCATCTCTAGGGTTTACAATGAATGGTAAAAAAAAAAGAGAGAAAATATCCAGTGAGCGAGATGTGTGGATGGAAATGCCTTGTTGATGTCAGAGGTCAGAGGAGAATGGGCGACTGGTGGCTGTGACATTCAGATGGTAGGGTCAGAATTTGGTGTAAATAACATGAAAGCACGGATCCATCCTGCCTTGTATCAATGGTTCAGGCTGGTGGTGGTGGTGTCATGGCGTGGGGGATCCATCCTGCCTTGTATCAATAGTTCAGGGCTGGTGGTGGTGGTGTCATGGTGTGGAGGATCCATCCTGCCTTGTATCAACGGTTCAGGCTGGTGGTGGTGGTGTCATGGTGTGGAGGATCCATCCTGCCTTGTATCAATGGTTCAGGCTGGTGGTGGTGGTGTCATGGTGTGGTGGATCCATCCTGCCTTGTATCAACGTTCAGGCTGGTGGTGGTGGTGTCATGGTGTGGGGGATCCATCCTGCCTTGTATCAATGATTCAGGATGTTGGTGTCATGGCGTGGTGGATCCATCCTGCCTTGTATCAATGGTTCACGCTGGTGGTGGTGGTGTAACGGTGTGAGGGAGATTTTCTTGGCACTAGCAAGGTGCACCTAATAAAGTGGCCAGTAAGTGTATATACACTTGTTTGACAACCCATTCCAAAGCCACAATGCCCCCTCCCCCGTCCTCCTTTGCAGCTATAACAGCCTTCATCTAGTGAGGGTTTTTATCTATACAAGATGGCTTGTTTGTAGGCATTTGTGCCCATTCATCCAAAAGAGCATTTGTGAGGTCAAATACTAATGTTAAATGGGAAAATCTAGCAATTGCCATTTCTATTAATTCCATAGGTGTTCAGTAGGGTTGAGATCAAGAGTCTGTGTAGGCAACTCAATTTCCTTCACACCAAACTAGTTAAACTCTGTCTATGGACTTTGCCTTTCACATCTGAATTTTTCTCAGGGAGAAAAAACTGTTTTCTCTGAGATTGATGTTAGGATCTGTAGCAGGGGCGGGCTAACCATTTGGAAACTCGGGCACTGCCCGAGGGCCCGGGGTCAGTAGGGGGCCCCATGAGATGCCCCTGGTACCTTTTTCATAGGCTTTTTTGAGTTTGGGCAAGGACACAGGGGCCCCATGATCCCCCATTGCCTGGGGGCCCCATGAGTTGTCAGTCTGCCCCTGATCTGTAGTCTGAAATGCCACAGACATTCCTGGCATCCAGTTCCAGTTCTTCATAAATATCTCAAAGCGATTCCAGAAACTTGACCAGAGAATCTATTAGATCCATCACCTTTTTTCAACTCAATGTTAATGCCTTGGAAAGCTTTATTTGTACTGTTTAACCATACAAGAATTATGTTCCAGATCTTAGCCATCAGAGCAGTTTCAAGACAGTCCATTTTGTCTCCAAATGCCCAAGCTTCATGTCTTGCTTCAACTGTTCGCTTCGAGTTACTTTCAATATCTCTGAGGGCATTTCGAATAGAGTTGTATCTATCTACAAGGGCTTCAGTATCATCAGCTCATGCTGACCAACGAGTGTCTGAAAGAGACTTCACAGTTAATGATGTTTCCTTTCCCTCCAAAGACTTCATTAGATTTTTTTTTGCCTGCGAAGTCAACTTGACTATTCCATATCCTAACACTCCCACCTTTTTTTTTTTAAATAATAAAACTAATTTTATAATTACTACATTTTTTTCATAAAGGAAGTCTGGGGCTGGGGCAATTGCCCCTTTTTACCCCTTATAAATCTGGCACTGGTCTACTTCCTAGAGGAAGTGACGTCAGCCGTACACCGGAAGTTGCGTAGCGGCCATCTGGGATAATGTTTTGAGCCAACAAACACTCTGTATTGATGACACTGTTCAACAAATTTTTATTTTTTGCCAGTTTTGGAAACAAAAGGATCCATTTCTTAATGAATTTTACATTCTGAGTTCAAATATAACAATGAAATTTGTCAATTGGCTCTAGTTTTTCTGTAAACGGAAAGTTTTCTACTATAGGCGTAATGACTACATAATGCACAATAATTATATAGATAGATGTCTTTCCACAAATATAAAGCAAGTGATATTGACTACATAACAAAGCCTAAATGGCATAATATATTGCATAGGATTACCAAGAAAAATTATAGCCATAAGCTAAGTTGAATCATTTTAATACTTAGGATTCTCACTAGTTTTGTCTTCAGTTTGTGTCGGTTTTGCTTCTCTTGGCTTTTCTCTTGTATTCGAGGAAAGGGCTATCTCTTAGAACTGCACGTGACTACACGCTTCAGGTTCTTCCTCACTTGACTCAACCACGAAGGATTCTGGTGCTTTAGGAATTGGTAGCCCCTCTCTATGAGGAACTGGACGTATTGCCGATGGAATATTTGGATAGTGCACAGATAACTTTTTCTTCTTATTTAGCCCTTTTGTTGGAGGCACCATACAAAAGTAACAATTACTAACATGATCTGTTGGCTCTCTCCAAATCATTGGCACAGCGAAAGGCATAGATGCCTTTTTTCCATTCAACCATTGCTCCAGTGCCGTCCCACAAGAATTGCAGCATATATGTGGTGCCCAGCTCTTGTCCTGGTCTCCTATCTTGCAGCCAAAATACAAGTTGTAGGCTTTCTTAATCATTCCTGTTATCCTCCTTTTTGTGAGATAAAAGTTATTTCACCGCAGATATAGCAGAAATTATCTGCTTTATTCACACAAGTTCGAGGCATTACTGAGTAGCCTATATAAGCATAAAACGAAATGTAAAGACGCTGTCGAACTACAATCAGCTACAGATACTGCAGCTTTTATGCAGTGAAGTGATGCAATTAAAGGCTAATATTGCATCATCTCAGTATACATGCAATTTTCTATTGGTCACCAATATCAATTGCGCAATATGCAGCTGAAGTTGCATCATAATTTTAAATGGCTTACGTCATTAGATGGGTGAATATATCATGGAAACTAGAGCCAATCAACATTTTTTAGGGTCATTTTCGTTTTCAGCACCCCAAAATTATGTAAGATTAGCTAATTTTATGCCCAAAACTTTTTACCTGTTGAACAGTGTGATGAATACATGCTGATGTACTCTACATTGTTGACTGGGAATATTGTGGATCGGGATGTGCAGTTTCTACTCTATGCTTTTTAGCTGACGTAGTCTGGATATCAAGTAGAAGATGGAATAAGAATCACTCATGGTTGAACACTGAATAAGAAGAAGGAGAATTTTTCACATGATAGTAGGGACATTTCACTGTACAGATGCTGAGAGAGACTTGTGCTTTGGTTTTGGACTTTCTGGGGGGAAAGTGATATCTTGGCGTCTAGGGATATACACATAACTGTGTTAGACAAAAGGTTACCGGTTGTTAAGAAATTTTTATCCTGAAACATTGGTGATTGTTGATTTGCCACAAAATTAGACCAATAAATATATGATTGGATACACTTTGGAAACGCTGGCTATTATGGGAATTGTGAAAGCAGCTTATGTTTCCTAAAGCTGCCTGTGCCAAAATGTTTTGAGTCCTTGCCCATGACCTAACCTTCAGGAAGGACCAAGATGACAGGCTGATCTGATCTATAAGTTCACACGTGGTCCCCTGATCCATGGCTTACAGCAGTGTTTCTCAACCTTTGTTCAGTCAAGGCACCCTTAAAAATGATGGACAATCCCGAGGTACCCTTTAAAATTATGGACAATCCCGAGGCACCCTTTAAAATTATGGACAGTCCCGAGGCACCCTTTAAAATTATGGACAGTCTTGAGGCACCCCATTTTAGAATGGGGTGCCTCAAGACTGTCCATAATTTTAAAAGGGCACTCCATTCTAAATGTGAAAAGTTTTATATAACACAGCAACATCCACACATGTAGGACACCCAACATTAGAGGTGATTTATTCCTCCAAAGCAAATGCACACTCGTACTGACTAGTATTCCAATGTTTCTCTTCTTCAGTTTTTCTCCATAACTGAGCTAAATGTGACCCCAGCACTGATATAGAGGGGCAGGGAATGATCAAACTAGGATGCTGTGAAGGCAGCTGACATCCTTATACAAAACTAGACCAATAAATATATGATTGGATACACTTTGGAAATGCTGGCTATTATGGGAATTGTGGAAGCAGCTTATGTTTCCCAAAGCTGCCTGTGCCAAAATGTTTTGATTCCTTGCCCATGACCTAGCCTTCAGGAAGGACCAAGATGACAGGCTGATCTATAAGTTCACATGTGGTCCCCTGATCCATGGCTTACAGCAGTGTTTCTCAACCTTTGTTCAGTCAAGGCACCCTTAAAAATGATGGACAATCCCGAGGCACCCTTTAAAATTATGGACAATTCCGAGGCACCCTTTAAAATTATGGACAGTCCCGAGGCACCCTTTAAAATTATGGACAATCCCGAGGCACCCTTTAAAATTATGAACAATCCTGAGGCACCCTTTAAAATTATGGACAATCCCAAGGCACCCTTTAAAATTATGGACAATTCCGAGGCACCCTTTAAAATTATGGACAGTCCCGAGGCACCCTTTAAAATTATGGACAATCCCGAGGCACCCTTTAAAATTATGGACAATCCTGAGGCACCCTTTAAAATTATGGACAATCCCGAGGCACCCTTTAAAATTATGGACAGTCTTGAGGCACCCCATTCTAAAATGGGGTGCCTCAAGACTGTCCATAATTTTAAAAGGGCACTCCATTCTAAATGTGAAAAGTTTTATACAACACAGCAACATCCACACATGTAGGACACCCAACATTAGAGGTGATTTATTCCTCCAAAGCAAATACACTTTTGCACACTCGTACTGACTAGTATTCCAATGTTTCTCTTCTTCAGTTTTTCTCCATAACTGAGCTAAATGTGACCCCAGCACTGATGGAGAGGGGCAGGGGAGGGTCAAACTAGGATGCTGTGAAGGCAGCTGACATCCTCATACAAAATTAGACCAATACATATATGATTGGATACACTTTGGAAATGCTGGCTATTATGGGAATTGTGGAAGCAGCTTATGTTTCCCAAAGCTGCCTGTGCCAAAATGTTTTGAGTCCTTGCCCATGACCTAGCCTTCAGGAAGGACCAAGATGACAGGCTGATCTATAAGTTCACATGTGGTCCCCTGATCCATGGCTTACAGCAGTGTTTCTCAACCTTTGTTCAGTCAAGGCACCCTTAAAAATGATGGACAATCCCGAGGCACCGTTTAAAATTATGGACAGCCCCAAGGCACCCTTTAAAATTATGGACAGTCTTGAGGCACCCCATTCTAAAATGGGATGCCTCAAGACTGTCCATAATTTTAAAAAGGCACTCCATTCTAAATGTGAAAAGTTTTATACAACACAGCAGCATCCACACATGTAGGACACCCAACATTAGAGGTGATTTATTCCTCCAAAGCAAATACACTTTTGCACACTCGTACTGACTAGTATTCCAATGTTTCTCTTCTTTAGTTTTTCTCCATAACTGAGCTAAATGTAACCTCAGCACTGATGGAGAGGGGCAGGGGATGATCAAACTAGGATGCTGTGAAAGCAGCTGACATCCTCCTTATCAACTGATGTCATTGCTTGTCAGGAAGCCGGCAGCTAGAAGGTTGTAATGGTGCACAATGAAAACCTGTGACTTTCTGTAACTAAAAGGCAGGCTTGTTCCACCCACTGGCTTGTATACAGGTTTTGGACAATTTGTAGACATTTTGCCAAGGCAACCCTGAAGAAACCTCAAGGCACCCCTGAAGAAACCTCAAGGCACCCCAGGGTTCCTGGGCACCCTGGTTGAGAAAGGCTGGATTACAGAGATGGCTCCAGTCTGGCACCCTGAGTTGAGTTCCTGTGATGCACATTGAAAAGAAGTAGAGGGACCTTTAAAATGGACAGCAATTTATGGTAAGATACGTATCAATACTTCAAAAGGTTGCACAGCAAGATACAGGTATTGTAAAACTATTTACAAAGTGGAAGTTTTTTTTCTCCTGTTATGGGTTCAAGGGCAACTCCAAATGTCATGAAATCATTTTTTTTCAACCCAGTTGAAAGCCTGAATTGTTACCACACACCAAATGAAAGCAGGCCTGCAATGAAAGTACCCAGACAGTAAGACGATAGATGGGGGGAGGAGATAATTAGGAGGACCAAGAGAAGGTTAAGAGCCCCAGATCAGCGTCACCATGTGATGATACTCTGCAAATAATTTATACTATTTTTTTTGTTATTCAGCCATATAGCGGACCATCTCAGAACAACCTAGAAGATGCATTAAGTTGTCATTATAACAGGTGAAACAGTTGCTATATATGTTTCAGTGATGGATTTAGCCATGTGGCAGGACTTTTATAGCATGCACATGTAGATATTTCTAGGTAAAAATTGCATAAAACCACATGTGCTCCAGACATTTCTCACGCTTTCCATTATCTTTTGTGATGTTGCAGAGATGTTTTAGATCTTCAGCCATAGACCCCTCTAGGCAATAAAAAAAGCATTAAACATTACCAGCGAGCATCGTCTTCGAAAGATAAATGTGAGCCAGAAGTAAAATGGAGCTTTCACAACACCTGCAAACACTTCATCACAAACTTCGTAAAGCTTTTATTTTATTGCCGGAAGGTGTAGGGCTGCATGTTATTACTTGTACATGTTTTTGGATCCAGGATATCAGGACCCACATCTGAACCTGAAAACTCAGCTGTGACTGGCAATATCTCTTCTTGCTGAGCCACCCGGGATGCTGTACAGCTTTCTAGACAATTCCTTGAGCCCTGCTTCACACTGATGCGGTGCGGAATTTATGGCGTTTTCTGTACGTATTCCGCACCGCATCAGAATCACACCCCGTTAATGCAAACTGCTGCGGGTGTGTATGTTAAGTTAACAACGCCCCGAGGGCAGTCAGCAAAACGGGGTGCAATGTGCAGAATTGGATCGCATAGGTGTGAATACCCATGTGATCTGATTCTAGTGCGGACCCAAAAAAGGGTCCTGCAACTTTTTGGTGCGGCTTTCTAGACAATTCAAAATGTATGGCTCCAATTGCACCGCACACGAATCGCATGTGATTTGCACAGGAATGTGGTGCGGTTCCTGTGCGAATCAGATGCGGTATACCGCACCGCATATATGTGAACCCAGGCTGAATGATACTACCCTGATCCTTGCTATTCCTGAGTGTTAGCATTAGGCTTGCACTGATACCGGTATTGGTATCGGTGCCAATAATAAGCGTTTCCATAAATATCGATATCAGCCCCTGAATTAGAGCTGCCAAAAAAAAAGCAGCCTGACAATGTTTATCAACAGCCACTAAAACAGAAAGATAAAAGGAAACATCCTTTCATTTTGTATCTTTCTGTTCATTCATCTACAGATCAAAGGGATGACCTTTAATCTGCAGACAAAGTCAGTTAATAGCAACCTGTCACGTAAAAAATGTTGTTTTTTTTCCTTTAATTAAATATTCCTCTGTTTAACTCCTTATTATCCCTTAGTTTACTCTAATCAGCCCTAATTAACACCTTATTTACTCTCCTTCTCCATTTAATTTATTTCCTGCTGATTTTTTTTGTTCGTTTCCATTTTATAAACTATAAATAATTAAAACTTTTTTTTTGTTTTTTTGTTTGCTTTGTTCCTTAATAATTTTACTCCTTTAACATATATTTTCATGTTTCAAATGTTTTTTTTTCAATTTTGAGCTTTTTTTCAATGTGAAATAAAAAAAAAATTAATGAATATCATTTGTAAATAACTTTTCGGTGCTTTTTACCTGAATCATAATTTTAGTGTCATTTTAAACAAGACAAATTAAAGAATAAAATGCACACTTTTTATGTGCAGTAACACTTCTTTTTTTGAGCAGAGTTAGTTTAAAAATAAATAAAGAGCAATTTTTGTAGGTTTTTTTACGTTAATTATCCCCGGGCAGGTGGCTTGGCATGGGCAGGACAGCCCTTAGGAGTGATGGGCCTGCTCAGAGGCAGGGAGAGTTCGGGGGGAAGATGTGAAGCAGGTTCAGATGAAGGAACCTGGGAGAGGAGGAAGTGGAAAGAGACCTACCTTCAGGTAGAGGTGCTGGAAAGAAGGATCACTCGACCTCAAGAGTCCCCTGAGAGGAGACCACCTGTGCAGCAGGGAAGGAGCCGGCCCAGGATTGGCCTGAAGGCAGCCACCAACCCCACAAGCACACAGGAGAGGAAGAGTGAGTAATCCTAGACCCCCTGGGCCAGTTAAGGGAAGAGGGGCATTCTGGTGGGAAACCTGACTAGCTCCTTATCCGGCACTGTTTCAACTTAAAGTGACAGGCACTGAATCCCCTTGCCCAGGGATTTCCTCCAGATAGCTGGATGAGAAGCGGATCCATCTGGGGTCTGGGATGGTACACTAGGAGAGGCTGGAGAGCTCTCCAAGAAAGACCTTTCTGCTTTAAAAAGACTTGTAGATATTTGCCAGGACGTTGTCCTCAGTTTGCAGTTGGGCATCCCATACACCCCTTACCACTTCAAGTTCAATACCCCTAATAAAACCTAAAAACCTCAAGGACTGTTTACTATCTCTGGAATGCAAGTCTGTGGAAAATGCGTGTTGCCTGGCTGTGCAGAACTATAGGGGGGCCCAAATTTCAGCAACTTGTAAGGGGATAGTGCTAGAATATTAAAAGCCAACAGGCAGTCTAAATAGATTCTGAGGACTCTAACGCCAGAGGAGAAAGACAAAAACTGGGGTAAGACAACAATGGAATATCGAGAGCAAGGAACCAGGGTTTCCACTGGCATGTGGCAGTGACCTATTGTGTAAGAGCAGGACCTTAGATGCCTGGTCTTTGCATGTACTCATATTGGTGGAGTTGGAGTGGTTGATACTTGCAGATTGTTGACACAACTGGGAGAGAAAACCACACTGGCAAGGAGCATCGAATAATAGAAGGCGATGCTAAGTCCACCTCCTTGTCCTCATCTCAGACACTAGGGTGAGAGTCAGTGATGTCATCAGTAGCAATGGGTTGTAATCAACTCTTGGGACTGATATACAAACAGACTGTGGGCAGGTAGGGGACATTTATTCCTTATTCCTAAACTCAAAGACAAAGAAAGTGGTATCACCCTCTTGGCTGTGCTGTCTGGCAGAAATGTTTGAGTCGCAAAAGTGGCTGGACAAATTCTTTGTCAGATAAAGCAACTCTCGTATGTGCAGGGGCGGAAAGACCATTCGAGCACTCGGGCACTGCCTGAGGGCCCGGGGTCAGTAGGGGGCCCCATGAAATGCCCCTGGTACCTTTTATAGGCTTTTTTGGGTGTGTTTTGAGTGTGGGCAAGGACACAGGGGCCCCATGATCCCCTATTGCCCGGAGGCCCCATGAGTTGTCAGTCCACCCCTGCATATGTGTATTATAATTGTACTGCTCTCACCCTGTTTGGTTGAAGTACAGCATTAAAATTAAACTCTAGGACAAACCTTCCTCAACCTTCAAAAAATAGGTTCTAGGTGTTGGGAAACCCTTACTAAAATCAATTAATTGGGGGTCAACAGGCAAAATGTGGATTACATTGTCGATTAATATGAAGAATGCAACCCTTACAGTGGTGGTCCAAATGCTTACGTACAGCTGTGCCGTGCTGTTGGCTTTGCAGGCACCATCAAACGGGAGGACAAGCAACCACGGCTCAAGGAGGAACATCTGAAGGAATCCTAGTGATCCAACAGACCCTGGTAGAGAATAGCTGCTCTAGCCAGGTATAAAAGACACAATATGCAAGCATTTCATTGGCTCTGGAGCTATGCAGGCACCATCAATTGGGATAACACGCAACCGCAGCTCAAGGAGCAAACTCTGCAGGAACCCTAGGCATCCACTAAGCCCTGGATGAGAATGGTTGCTCTAGGCAGATGTAAAAAACACAATATAAAACAGCTCTGTATTAATTAGTACATTATTCAACGTATTGTTTTAAATACAAGCACTGTAAGTACCTGAATTCGACCTGGTAAGAGCCTATTGCAGTCCATGAGCAGCAGGGCTGGAATGTAAAAGCAAGAACCAGTACAAGTTGCCTAGTAATTCATGTTCTGTCAAGAATGCTGATAGGAGGAGAGAGCATAGTGGCAGGACAAGTACTGTGGGTGATATACATATACTATGTACACAAATTGATAAGCATTCGTTTGGAAGGACCCAATCATTTTAATGGACATGTTCATCTATTGCAGTCCATGAGCAGCAGCAGAGCTGGAATGTAAAAGCAAGAACTAGTACAAGGTGCCTAGTAATTCATGTTCTGACAAGAAGAACGCTGATAGGAGGAGAGGGCATAGTGGCAGGACAAGTACTGTGGGTGATATACATATACTATGTCAGGAGTGTATTTACCACAAGGCAAACAAGGCACTTGCCTAGGGCGGCATTTTTCAGGGTGGCAGCACCTCCCCCCAGAAGAAGGGATGAAAGAAGGGACACACGCACCATTGGGAACCAGGTGGAGTCCAAGAGAGGCTGTGGGCTACTTGATGGGGTATGTAGAGCCTTGCTCACATTCCAGGGGATATCAAGAGCTCTGAAGATGAGTGTCTCTCTATCGCTGCAGGTAGGGGTAGTGGAAGGCTCTCCCGGGTGGGGGGCAGGGGTGTTGTTGGTCAATGTCAGTCTCTCCACAGGAGGGGGAAGGAGGGTTGTGTTGGTTGGTGTCCGTGGGATCAGACAATTTTTGTGTTGACTAGGGCAGCACAAAACCTAAATACACCCCTGTACTATGTACACAACTTGATAAGCAGTCATTTGGAAGGACCCAATCATTTTAATGGCCATGTTCATCTATTGCAGTCCATGAGCAGCAGAGCTGGAATGTAAAAGCAAGAACCAGTACAAGGTGCCTAGTAATTCATGTTCTGACAAGAAGAATGCTGATAGGAGGAGAGAGCATAGTGGCAGGACACGTACTGTGGGTGATATACATATACTATGTACACAACTTGATAAGCAGTCATTTGGAAGGACCCAATCATTTTAATGGCCATGTTCATCTAAAACTGATATTTCAGGTTTGGATGGGCACTTAGTTGGTTACTTGGTTTATAGTCACAATGTTTAAGAATTTATCAGTTTATTCTACAATTTCTCTCATATTTTCTGCCACGGCTGGTTGAGCTATGGTGAGAATGTCTTGTCATTGGTGAAACCAGTCTATTATTCAATCAGTTCTGGATAGAGCTGGTCACAACGATTCGTTCTTCACTCACTTTACCAGCAAACTGGTAAAAAAAATTGCAGACAAAGTACACCATAATCATATCATTTTAATCAAAAAAGTAATCATCAACACACAAGGACACAGTATGCCATCAAAACATAACATATCATTATTTGAAAAAAAAATAACATACATTACAATTTAATAAACTTTGTTTTTATTCTACAGATAGCCTGAGACAACACTTATACACAAGATTGTATATAGTCATATCTATATAGAGATTTGTTTTTTAAACAAAATTAGATAGCTTTTTTGTATATTTATATATATATATATATATATATTTATTTATTTATTTTAAACAAATCACATTCCAGCAACTATTTGATGTGTTAAAATGTCCTGAATTTATATATTTATTTTGGTATAAAAATATTCGGATTTATGATTGCACACGGTGGGTAAGCAGTCGTCTTCACTGCACCCAATTTGTTGGTCATACACGATAGTTAATTTCACATATTGAATATTAATTAGAGACAAAGACTTCGTAATTTGTTTTAGCTGATGGTCTTGTATTGTTCTAAGTCAGTGGTTCTCAACCTTCCTAATGCCGCGACCCTTTAATACAGGTCCTCATGTTGTGGTGACCCCCAACCATACAATTATTTTCGTGGCTACTTCATAACTGTAATTTTGCTACTATTATGAATCGTAATGCAAATATCTTACCTCCAATACTGCTGCTTTCAACACAGTAGCTGTTTTTAACAGAGTAGCTGCTTTCAACACAGTAGCTGTTTTTAACAGAGTAGCTGCTTTCAACACAGTAGCTGTTTTTAACAGAGTAGCTGCTTTCAACACAGTAGCTGTTTTTAACAGAGTAGCTGCTTTCAACACAGTAGCTGTTTTTAACAGAGTAGCTGCTTTCAACACAGTAGCTGTTTTCTACACAGTAGCTGCTCTCTACACCTGTGTGACTGGTCCAAATAAGTACATTATGGCGCCAACCCTGTCACATACACCTGTATTCGTACAGGGTGTATGCGATGGGGTTGGCGCGACGATGTCATCACGCCAGGTACTCGTATGTGGACGTATCTGCATGTGGGCGGACCCGCCTGGAGACGGATAGAGGAGCGGTGTCTCGGTTCCTAAGACCATCGGAAATATGTGTTTTCCTATGGTCTTAGGTGACCCCTGTGAAAGGGTCGTTCAAACCCCAAAGGGGTCGCGACCCAAAGGTTGAGAACCGCTGTTCTAAGTGATAAAACTTGGCTCCTTTGGACTAAAAGGGGTCACATGGGGCTTTTTTTTTTTAATCTTCCATTTTCCACTTTAAGTCTTCCATTTTGCCGGCTCGTTTGGTTTCAGACATGTCCACGTCAGTGGAGACCATGGGAATAATCCAGAAAAGACAATGCTTACATTTCCCAACCAGGGGCGGACTGACCATTTGGAAACTCGGGCACTGCCCGAGGGCCCGGGGGCAGTAGGGGGCCCCATGAGATGCCCCTGGTACCTTTTTCATAGGCTTTTTTGAGTTTGGGCAAGGACACAGGGGCCCCATGATCCCCTATTGCCTGGGGGCCTCAAGTTGTCAGTCCGCTCCTGTTCCCAACTGACCTGCAAAAGAGGTTTTTGGACAGCTCTTATGCTTTGCTTTTAGAAACTTCAGATTGTTTTGAAGATGGTAGAACTATGGTGGAAGCTCCAAGGGAAACTCAGCCAACATTTTAAAGATTTTATTCTCCAGATGTATATGAAAGCCTTAAAGTGGTAGTAAAGTCTGCTTTGCAACTTTTACCTACAGGTAAACTTACACTCACCGGCCACTTTATTAGGTCCATCTGCTCATTTGCCCGATAACACAAATTGCTAATCAGCCAATCACATGGCAGCAGCTTAATGCATTTAGGCATCTAGACGTGGTGAAGACGACTTACTGACGTTCAAACCAAGCATCAGAATGCAGAAGAAAGGGGATTTAAATGACTTTGAACGTGGCATGGTTGTTGGTGCCAGACGGGCTGGTCTGAGTATTTCAAAAACTGCTGATCTACTGGGATTTTCAAGCACAACCATCTCTAGGGTTTACAGAGAATGGTCTGAAAATGAGAAAATATCCAGTGAGCAGCAGTTGTGTGGGTGAACCATCTCTAGGGAAATCAAGACTCATTAGAGTAGGTAACAATATTCCACTCTTCTATTGTCCAATTTTGGAGAGTCTGTGTGAATTGTAGCCTCCGTTTCCTGTTTTTAGCTGACAGGAGTGGCACCCGGTGTGGTCATCTGCTGCTGTAGCCCATCTGCTTCAAGCCTCGTTGTTTTGTGCGTTCAGAGATGGTATTCTGCATACTTTGGATGTAACGAGTGGTTATTTGAGCTAATGTTGCCTTTCTATCATCTCGAACCAGTCTGCCCATTCTCCTCTGACCTCTGACATCAACAAGACATTTTTGCCCACACAACTGCTGCTCACTGGATATTTTTTTTTTTTGGACCATTTTGGACCATTCTTTGTAAACCCTAGAGATGGTTGTGCGTGAAAATCCCAGTAGATCAGCAGTTTTTGACAAACTCAGATCAGCCCGTCTGGCACCAACAACCATGCCACGTTCAAAGTCACTTAAACCCCCTTTCTTCCCCATTCTGATGCTTGGTTTTAACTTCAGCAAGTTGTCTTCACCACGTCTAGATACCTAAATGCATGAAATTGCTGCCATATGATTGGCTAATTAGCAATTTGTTTTACCAATGAATTGAAGAGGTGTACTTAATAAAGTGGCCGGTGAGTGTAAGTTTGCCTTTTTACCTTTTTCTTCCCCTTTCTTATTCTTGGTTTTAACCTCAGCAAGTTGTTTTCACCACGTCTAGATACCTAAATGCATTGTGTCGCTTTGAACTTTAGCAAGTTGATAGAAAGGCAACAGTAACTCAAATAACCACTCGTTACAACCAAGGTATGTAGAATACCATCTCTGAATGCGCAACACGTCGAACCTTGAAGCAGATGGGCTACAGGAGCAGAAGACCACACCGGGTGCAACTCCTGTCAGCTGAGAACAGGAAACGGAGGCTACAGTTCACGCAGGCTCACCAAATTTGGACAATAGAAGATTGGAAAAACATTGCCTGGTCTGCTAAGTCTCGATTTTCCGAGGGATGGTTGTGTGTGAAAATCCCAGTAGACCAGCAGTTTTTGAAATACTCAGACCAGCCCGTCTGGCACCAACAACCATGCCACATTCAAAGTCACTCAAATCCCCTTTCTTCCCCATTCTGTCGCTTGGTTTTAACTTCAGCAAGTCGTCTTCACCACGTCTAGATACCTAAATCCATTGAATTGCTGCCATGGGATTGGCTGGTTAGCAATTTGTGTTATCAAGCAATTAAACAGGTGGACCTAATGAAGTGTCTGGTGCAGGGGCGGACTGACAACTCCTGGGACCCCCGGGCAATAGGGGATCATGGGGCCCCTGTGTCCTTGCCCAAACTCAAAAAAGCATAAAGGTACCAGGGGCATCTCATGGGGCCCCATACTGACCCCGGGCCCTCGGGCAGTGCCCGAGTTTCCAAATGGTCAGTCCGCCCCTGGTCCGGTGAGTGTATAATAAAGCTTACCTGAAGGTAAAGTGAATATCTCCGCGCACCGTTCAGGAGATATTCCAATGAGTAGCAACCGGTGACGTCACCGACGCATGCACACTGTGCTCTTAATGGACAGCATACTCGTGTATGCCGTCAATGGAGAGTGCTCTGCCATGATGGTGGCTCAATGTCATCGTGGCTCAACCATTCAAATGGGTAGAGTCCGTGAACCCGGAAAGGAAGACCAGGTGAAGATGGAAGCCCAGTCAGCAGTGACAGCGTTCGTTGGAGGGCTTTGTTTTACAGGTAGGCCTTTCATGCCATTACATTGCAACTTTTTTTGGATTTACTACCGCTTTAAAGTGTAAGTATAGGCAAAATTAAAAATGACGTATACAATGCAGCCTGTCAATTGCATCAACATGTTTTTGTTAGAGCCCCTGATTTTCATACCTGTTGATCCTGCCAGTGGGTAGGGTATTTTTTTCTTTATTTGAAGTACACATCTGAATAATCTGAACATATTATTGTACATAACGTTTGTTGTTAGAACATTCTTTCATTACTCAGACAGGGCAGATGCGGAATATAACTTGAAACCTGTAACAGAGGGCTATGGAATCCAACAGAGGTCATCTATCCACTGTGTAGGCCACATGTGGGGTCATTACTATGAGTGTGGCTATACAGCTCGCTGTATATTGGGACACCCCCCATGTTAAATTTTAGCGTGTGGGTTTGACATGGGAAGGGGGAGAGAGAATAAAAAAATGTGGGAATGGAGGTTGGGAAAGGAGATGCCAGATGTAGAAGGGGAAGTTCAGGTAGATGAAACTGGTGAGGGGCAGGAGAAGAAGAGAAAAAAAAGGAGCGTTGAGCAGGTGGATCAGGATATATTATTTGTCCCACTTTCACTGATATGATTTGCTATGACCTGTAGGCAGGTGCAGTCTGTATTCTCTACTGCGGGTGGCGCTCTGCAATGCAGATGGGAGTTGAAGTTGAGAGAACTGTCTTATAGATAGAGTTATCTATGACTTCCTTGGTCACATAGTGCAGTGATCCGGTTGGATGTTCATGTCCCATGTGACCCTGGTGTCCATCTTGGGTTAAGCAGAGTCTATTTAAGACCCTGACCCTGGGTTTTGGTGCTTTATGCGAGTGGCTAGCATAGGAACAGGTTCCCCGTCTCTCATGGACATCACTAGCGTCAGGGAAAGGTTCCAGTTGGAGTAGGGAGAGAGCAAGGACTACGTCTACTTTCCCAGGAAGTTTCCCCTTTAGGGTTGAACTGGCCAGGTCACACTCCGCTACTCATGACATATGCTGTCTGAATCTTCAGATCTCTGTCTCTACACTACACCGTTGTAAGTGGTCCTGGCACTGTCAACCTCCTCAATGGGCCGGGTTGTACTGTTGAACTATTTTTATAATACACAGCTCAAAAAAATAAAGGAACACTTAGAAAGCACATCAGATCTCAGTGGGAAAAAATCTCCTGCTGGATCTCTATACTGACATGGAAGGGGTAATGTGTTAGGAACGTAAAAGTGCCCCATCGTTTGATGGAAATTGAAATGATCAAACTGAATTCAAAGACACCCTGAAAATCAAAGTGAAAAAATGATGCAGCAGGCGAGTCCATTTTGCTGAAATGTCATTGCAGGAACTCAGAATGGTCCTCAGTAGTTTGTGTGGCCTCCACGTGTTTTTTATGCATGACAATGTTGGGGCATACTCCTAATGAGACGACGGATGGTGTCCTGGGGGATTTCCTCCCTGATATGGACCAGGGCATCACTGAGCTCCTGGACAGTCTGAGGTGCAACCTGGTGGCGTTAGATGGACTGCAACATGACATCCCAGAGGTGTTCTATTGGATTTAGGTCAGGCAAGCGTGGGGGCCATTCAATGGTATCAATTCCCTCCAGGAACTGCCTGCATACTCTCCCCACATGAGGCCAGGCATTGTCGTGCACCAGGAGGAACCCAGGACCCACTGCACCAGGAGGAACCCAGGACCCACTGCGCAAGGAGGAACCCAGAATCCACTGCACCAGTGTAGGGTCTGACAATGAATCAAAGGATTTCATCCCGATACCTAATGGCAGTCAGGGTGCCATTGTCTAGCCTGCGGAGGTCTGTGTGTCCCTCCATGGATATGCCTCCCCAGACCATCACTGATCTACCACCAAAACGGTCATTCTGAAGGATGTTACAGGCAGCACAAGTTCTCTACGGCTTCTCCAGACCCTTTCATGTCTGTCACATGTGCTCAGGGTGAACCTGCTCTCATCTGTGAAAAGCACAGGGCGCCAGTGACGGACGTGCCAATTCTGGTAATCAATGGCAAATTCCAATCCAGCTCTATGGTGCCGGGCAGTGAGCACAGGGCCCACTAGAGGACGTTGGGCCCTCAGGCCACCCTCATGAAGTCTGTTTCTGATTGTTTGGTCAGAGACATTCACACCAGTGGCCTGCTGGAGGTCATTTTGTAGGGCTCTGGCAGTGCTCCTCCTGTTCCTCCTTGCACAAAGGAGCAGATACCAGTCCTGCTGATGGGCTAAGGACCTTCTACGGCCCTGTCCAGCTCTCCTAGAGTAACTGCCTGTCTCCTGGAATCTCCTCCATGCTCTTGAGTCACAGCAAACCTTCTGGCAATGGCACATATTGATGTGCCATCCTGGAGGAGTTGGACTGCCTGTGCAACTTCTGTAGGGTCCAGGTATAGCCTCATGCCAGCAGTAGTAACACTGACCCTAGCCAAATGCAAAACTAATGAAAAACAGTCAGAAAAGAGGAGTAGGGAATAAAATGTCAGTGGCCTCCACCTGTAAAACCATTCCTGTTTTGGGGGTCGTCTCATTGTTGCCCACCTAGTGCACCTGTTGTTAATTTAATTAACACCGAAGTAGCGGAAACTAATTAACAACCCCCTCTGCTACTTACCTGAGCAGATCAATATCCAAGGAGTTTCATTGACTTGATCCTAGACTTTGCTAAAAAAAATGAAAGGAACATTTTTTAATCAGTGTACATTGTTTCTGAAAATTGGGACTCTGTGCTTACTGCCCACCACACCACACTGCACCTACCCAACAGGACCCCTTGTATTTTGAAGAGAAGTTGCCAATAGAACAATGTCTTTCTAAATGTGACCTTGTGGTGTTTGAGGGAGAAGTTGAGATCCTCCATCCTCATGGTCTCATCATGTGACATAATCCACTGACCAACCATGAGAAAGTTACTGTTACTGGTCAGAATGCAGACTCTTGCGGCATTTATTAAATAAATAAGTAGAGAGTTTATATTGTTTCTTAGAGAATGAGGCCGAGGGGCAGGAGCTTAGCTGTAGGGTTTGCATCTGATCCAGGAGTGGTCAAGGATTATTTTACATACATCTCTCTAAAAACATTGACATTTTGGTCGAGACACGAAAATGTGGTGAAGGGTGCCTTCATCTTGACCACTCCTCATGCACCGGGATGGAACCATGGCCAATGTCTTGTGCAGCCTCACAGGGACTTTATGCCATCTGGTTAATTGTTTTTGGTTTTTTATTAATTCTCTTTAACAGACCAAGCTCTTCAGAAAAAGAGACAGTCGAAGGGTTTAGAACAAACCATTTAACATCGTCAGGGGTGCTTACAACAGTCAGCTTTTATCTACATGGTTTTAATCAACAGGTAATGTTACAAAGGGGGTGTCAATGCTAGTGATAGACGTCACTATATATGTCATGGATCTAATTTTGTCTATAGATCCATTATTAAGCCTGAGGTCAATTATAAGAAAGTCTTGGATAAATGACTGATCCCAATGCCCAACTAAAACTAAAGGAAGGAGGACGAGGTATAATGGTGAACCTTTGGTGATCCATGCAAGATGCCATATGCTTTATAAGATAGTGACCGCTAGTTGCACCGTTAGAGGTCTTTAAGGCTTGGTTCACACCTGAGCAGGGGCGGACTGACCATTTGGAAACTCGGGCACTGCCGGAGGGCTCGGGGTCAGTAGGGGGCCCCATGAGATGCCCCTGGTACCTTTTTCATAGGCTTTTTTGAGTTTGGGCAAGGACACGGGGCCCCATGATCCCCTATTGCCCGAGGGCCCCATGAGTTGTCAGTCCGCCCCTGCACCTGAGTGATTTGAAGTGCATTTCTTGAAGCGTCAACATCAAGATTCCCATTATATTCAATAGTGCCCATTCGCACCTGAGCACCGTGTCTCTTGAAGCTCGAACACATGAGCTTCTATGGGGCAGAGTCACACAATTTTGGTCCCTGTAGATTTCATTGTGCATAACATGCATTTTTCACATGGTTACTTGCTTCTCCTTCTCCTAGTCAGTGGCGTCCCGAGGCAGGTTCGGGGGGTGTGGTCCGCACCGGGTGACAACGACCGCATGGGGTGACACCGGACCCGTTCCACGAAAAGGTAAGTTGTAAAGCAAGCCGACGATGGATCGGATCCATCCTGCGGAGATCATCGGCTTTCTGTACAACTTACCTTTTCTTGGAGCGGGTGCGGTGTCACCCCGTATAGGTTGAATGTCGACGATCCTGCGGGGATCGTCAGCATGCAACCTATACGGGGTGACACCGATGTAGCGGCAAGATGTGTCTCCCATGTAGATATGTCCCCCCTGAAGCAACTGCGGTTTCAGTTGCTTCAGGGGGGACATTTCTACATGGGAGACACATCTTGCCGCTTTACCGGACCCGCTCCGAGAAAAGGTAAGTTGTAAAGAAAGTCAACGATCCCCTCAGGATGGATCGGATCTGCGGTTTGGGGAGGATAATGGATCGGAGTCAGATCCATTATGCTCAATCTGCAGATCCGATCCATTCTGCGGGGATCGTCAGAGGGGGTGTCACCAAATGTTACCACACCAGGTGACACCAACCCTAGGGATGCCTCTGCTCCTAGTAACTGGCTTTCCATTGGCCAACCCAAAAATGGTCAAGCCTTAAATTGCCCCCCCAAAAATGTGTGTACAAATACGGATACAAAACACCCCAAAAACGCTTGAAGAAGCTCCGGCTCAAGCATGAACCTAGCCTAAAAGCCCAGCTGAACCTCCAGTATATTCAGCTACATACATTCCAGAAGAATCAAAACAAAAGGTGGGCAAAGTCTTACAATTTTGTTTTTTAGAAAGCAGCCACGGTTTGAGTGGAAAAGTCTGTTCCCTGAAGAGAAGGACCCTTCCTCCCTGTGTTGAAGCAGTGGTCTCTCTGCAGAGCTCTGACACCCTCCCCTTCTCCAACAGGCTTGAGCTTTGCCGAGATAGGTCAGATCTTTGTGGAAAGGCCACTTATTCCTTACAGATATCAAAGGACCTTCTCTCCAGCATGCTGGCAAGGGACAGGCTTTTTTATCCAGGTTGTCGCTGGTTTCTATAAGCGAACATTATTTTGTTTTAAGGCACCTGAAAAGTAGTTAGCAGATTCAGTTTTAAAGTTCAGGCTCGGTTCACACAGCTGCGCCCAGGGACGGACTGACCATTTGGAAACTCGGACACTGCCCGAGGGCCCAGGGTCAGTAGGGGGCCCCATGAGATGCCCCTGGTACCTTTTTCATAGGCTTTTTTGAGTTTGGGCAAGGACACAGGGGCCCCATGATCCCCTATTGCCCAGGGGTCCCATGAGTTGTCAGTCTCTGGCTGCGACTTGAAAGTCATGCAACTTCCAGTGCAACTTTTCATTGCAACTTGATGCAACCTCAATATGATGTTCATGTTATGCGACTTGGCTTAGGTTAAAAGCTGTCAGGAGCATGTTATACGCCTGTTCCATGACAGCTGCTGGTCTCATTCCAGCACCCTGATTTTGGCTGAGCTGCACTCTCCCTGTCTGACTGTCCACCTGCAGGGTGATTGATGTAGGTAGCCTCTGGGTGGAAACCAAACCTGTTTTAAGCCTGCCAAGCCCTTAGTCTCTTCCTTGTGATAGTGTTTGCAGCATGTGCTTCAAGCTCCCTGTCTTCCTGCCTTGTTCTTATGCCTTGACCTTCACCCTGCCCAGCCAACGCGTTTGGATTTCCTTAATATCGATCTTGGATTGGACTTTTACTACTCTCTGAACTCAGTCTGTCTTGTGACCACAGTTTTGACCCTGGCTATTCTCCGAGCATTGCCTTCCCCCCGAACCCAGACTGGAAGAAAAACATATGTGAAATATATTTTAAAAATATTCTTCCCAAATATATTGACATATGTTTGAAATACTATACTACAAATATATATATATATATATTTATTGAAATATATTTTGAAATATACTGTAATATAAATATAAATATAAAATTGTATTATTTCAAATATATGTCAATGTATTTGAGAAGAATATTTAAAAAAAAAAAAAAATTATTTTATATATATATATATATATATATATATATATATATATATACACACATACACACATATATATATATATATATATATATATATATATATATACATATATACACACACACACACACACACATATATACACACATATACATACTGCATGTTGAAGTGCATGTTTTATGTTACAAAATATATATTTTTTAAACATATTTTTCAGATTTTTTATAACCTATAAAAAAGTCATTTTAACATATATTTTTAATATATTTGTAAATGCATTCCAAAAATGTAGATTAAATGTATTTTTAAAGAGAAAACAGTATATTTGAAAATGTATTTTTAAAAATATTTTTCATATATTTTGTGATAAAAACACATTTCAGCATACAATATATATATATATAATTTTATTGAAATATATTTTTAAATATATTGGATATGGCTAAAATTGTAGTATTTCAAATATATGTCAATATATTTGTGAAGAATATTTTTAAAATCAATTTTAAATATATTTTTCTTCCATGTGGCGCCTGTCTGTCAACCGCAAGTAGCTGTTCGCTGTGCTTAGTTCACGCATGCCTCGGTATGGTAGCCAGGCACTATAGCATTCTATATAAGATCTGAGGGAAGCTGAATATGTCTTCTTACCTTCTGGGAAAGGGGGCTTCCATAGGTGAACACCACAGAAACCAGCTATAATGCCTGACCATCAATGCTAGGAGAAGACGGGACATAAAAACCCTCTGAAGTTGCATCAAATTCACATAGATTAAGGCAATTGACTTTTGTGATTTTAATATTGCAGTCTATGGCACTGAAGTCGCACCAAAGATGCAGAAAAGTGGCGCAGAAGCTTCTTTTTAGGTCGCTGTGACTTCAGTCACATTGATTAAGATGACACCTATTAAAGTGTTACTGAACCCACAACAGTACAATCAGTCTGTAGGTGCAGTAAAGCATGCTTGTTATACTCCCTGTGGAATCTAAGGGGTTAATCCTCTGCACTGTGTAAAAACGCTGTTTGATCCTGACTTCTCTGATCTTCCCCTTTTTTCATTGTCCCCCTCTTATCTTCTGATAAGACATATTGTGTGAAGTCACTCTGCACATGCTCAGTTTGGTGTGTATTGCTAGAGTTTTCTTTTTCTCGGGAGAGTGCATGTGATGAGCACAGGGCCAATCAGCACTACTGTCCAGACAGAGCTCAGGGGTTCTGCATCCTCCTAGAGCAAAATGAAAACTCCTCCTACAAGCTTTAACATGTGCTCAACTGGACACTGATAGAAGTCACAAGAGTGCTATATACTGCTGATAAGAAGAGGTATTTAGCAGTTTACTAAAATAATTGTATTTCCACATTGTGTGTACTGTGGGGGACCAGATATAGTGAATGCAGGGTCCAGGGAGACCAGATATAGTGAATGTAGGGTCCGGGGAGACCAGATATAGTGTATGCGGGGTCCGGGGAGAGCGGATATAGTGAATGCGGGGTCCGGGGAGAGCGGATATAGTGAATGCGGGGTCCGGGGAGAGCGGATATAGTGAATGCGGGGTCCGGGGAGACCGGATATAGTGAATGCGGGGTCCGGGGAGACCGGATATAGTGAATGCGGGGTCCGGGGAGAGCGGATATAGTGAATGCGGGGTCCGGGGAGAGCGGATATAGTGAATGCGGGGTCCGGGGAAAGAGGATATAGTGAATGCGGGGTCCGGGGAGACCGGATATAGTGAATGCGGGGTCCGGGGAGACCGGATATAGTGAATGCGGGGTCCGGGGAGACCGGATATAGTGAATGCAGGGTCCGGGGAGAGCGGATATAGTGAATGCGGGGTCCGGGGAGAGCGGATATAGTGAATGCGGGGTCCGGGGAGAGCGGATATAGTGAATGCAGGGTCTGGGGAGAGCGGATATAGTGAATGCGGGGTCCGGGGAGAGCGGATATAGTGAATGCAGGGTCCGGGGAGAGCGGATATAGTGAATGCGGGGTCTGGGGAGAGTGGATATAGTGAATGCGGGGTCCGGGGAGAGCGGATATAGTGAATGCGGGGTCCGGGGAGAGCGGATATAGTGAATGCGGGGTCCGGGGAAAGAGGATATAGTGAATGCGGGGTCCGGGGAGACCGGATATAGTGAATGCGGGGTCCGGGGAGACCGGATATAGTGAATGCGGGGTCCGGGGAGACCGGATATAGTGAATGCAGGGTCCGGGGAGAGCGGATATAGTGAATGCGGGGTCCGGGGAGAGCGGATATAGTGAATGCGGGGTCCGGGGAGAGCGGATATAGTGAATGCAGGGTCTGGGGAGAGCGGATATAGTGAATGCGGGGTCCGGGGAGAGCGGATATAGTGAATGCAGGGTCCGGGGAGAGCGGATATAGTGAATGCGGGGTCTGGGGAGAGTGGATATAGTGAATGCGGGGTCCGGGGAGAGCGGATATAGTGAATGCGGGGTCCGGGGAGAGCGGATATAGTGAATGCGGTGTCTGGGGAGAGCGGATATAGTGAATGCGGGGTCCGGGGAGAGCGGATATAGTGAATGCAGGGTCCGGGGTTTAGTAACACTTTAAAATGAATATGTTTTGTCACATTATCATGTGACTTTGTGTGTTGCAAGTGGCATGACAAGTCGCATAATAAGTCGCATCAGTGTGAACAGAGGCTCAGTTGCGCTTAAAAATATGTTGCAAATAAAAGGTTGTGAACATATTAAACTGGGTAATCTGAAAACCTTCGAATGAGTTCAGGTTGTACCATCCAGAGTTTTTTTCCCCAAACCTTTTGAGTCACCTCTTGTCTCCGCCCCCTACCCACCTCCAAGCACTGTCCCTTGGTTCCACCCCCTACCGACCTCCCAGTACCGCCCCTTTTAGAGAATACAGAATCAAGGATAATTTTGTGGTGTTAAGTAATTTGTATGGAATGTGTTAATAACAAGAAAAAGCAGTAAAATGCAGTAGATCCCCTGCAGACAGCAACAATGGATCCCTTACACAATAGAGCCCCCCAGCAACAATGGACCCCCCACAACAAAATGCTACCCCAGAAACAATAGATCCTCCCCAGCAACCATAGACCCCCAGCAGCAACAACAGATTTCCCAGCAGCCAGCATCCCATATATGTGTGTGTGTATATATATATATATGTCATGCTGAAATGCGTTTTTTTATATATTACAAAATATATGAAAAATATTTTTAAAATATATTTTTTTTAAATATATCCTTCATATTTTTTTTAACATATAAAAAAGTCATTTTAACATATATTTTTACATAGATTTGTAAATGCATTCCAAAAATGTAGATTTTTATTTTTAAAGACATATAGTATATTTAAAATGTATTTTTAAAAATTATTTTCATATATTTTGTAATAACGCATTTCAACATACAGTATATATATATATATATATATATATATATATATATATATATTTTTTTTAAATATATTGAATATGGCCAAAATTGTAGTATTTCAAATGTAGGGCAAAATATTTGGGAAGGATACTTATAAAATATATTTCAAATATATTTCTCTCCCACGTGGGTAAATCCTCCAGTGACAAGCAACAATAGACTCCTCCCTCAGCAAAAGATCCCTCCCAGCAACAAAATCCCACCCCCAGCAACATAAGACCGTCCCAGCAACAATAGACCCCAATGCAAAAATAGATTCCCACCAGTGACAATAGATCCCCTTGCAGCCAGCATCAAGAGACCCTCCACCAAAACCCTAGCAGCCCTTGCCACTACATACATTCAGTGCTGGAGGTGCCACAACTGCGTTCCCCCACTTTCCTGGTACCATCACAGATTTTCATTTTTATACTTAGAGAACGGGTAGTTATAATCTTTGCTGGAAATGCTTTTTTGGAACCCTAACAGTTGGTTGTATATAAATTCTGTAATTCTGCAGGTAAGGGGGGAAAATATACAAATATGGGTTATTAAGAAACATTTTTTTTTTAATTGTACGGTGTTCTCTTTTAAATTTTTTAGAACGTCTTAATGTATTTTTAATTTTATATTCATTCCTTTAAATTCTAAATAATTCTATGCAGGACCTAAAGCAGCAGCATGGAGTATTGGTTAGTAAAAAAAAATGGTATTTACATAAACCCACATTTTTATTCTGAAGAGAAGAATTTTAAGATTAAAAAAAAATATATATATAGCTCAGAAATCTAAAATACTGTGTGTTCTATTTAATAATAATTCTATGAATGTCGTTTTCACGAGTACAGTGAAAGAAAAAAAAGAAGGCAAAATAATGCAGGCCATAGATGGGGAGAAAAACGGCCGATTTTTCGTCCGAAAATAAAACCGGCCGATTATCTTATCGTTAGTGGACGATTTTGTCGGCCGTTTTTCGTGTATTTTGGACTTTCAGATTATCGGTGATGTTGGAAAATTTTCGAAAAACGCCCGACTTTATCCTCATTGATGGTCAAAAACGAACGATCGTTTTCCGAAAAAGGATCACAAAGGCCACAAAATGACATCATTTCCCGTTATAGGTTACTCATTAATCGGCCGATTTTCGTAATAATTGGTGGTCAGGTAAGTTTTTTAGACCGACCGATAGTTCGTTAATCGGCCGAAAATCTGCCGTTTTTCTCCCCATCTATGGCCTGCATTACTCTTGGATTTATGATAGAATTTTATCATACAACAAAGTGTCACCATACCTAAAAGATAACATTTTTAAATATTTTTAATTTTACAAAAATAGCCTATGTATTTTTGTTTCATATCTTTCTGCCTTGATTAGAGATAAACTTTTAATACAACCAGAACTGTCTATGAAATTTTTTCTTTTACAGTTTATAGATAGTTCTCAATGCCATACACAGGCCACTAGTGGGTTAAATTTAATAAACACATTTGATACACCTGCATATTATTTTTGATACCTATTTCATCACCTGGGAGATTCTCATTCTCATCAATAGAAGTGCATAAGTAAAGAACATTTTGTTTTTAAAGAAGTCATATCTCCCCTAAATTTCCCTGAAAAAAAAAATCTATTTTTCTATTTTTTTTTTTAATATACTGATCTTTATAGACAATGAAAATCACACCAGACAGGTGAGAGCAACACAGACATACAACATAATATCAAAAGCAGAGTCAACTCGAGAAAAAAATACATCTCTTTAAAACTAGTATTTGAAAACCTGACAGCAGTAAATTTTATATATTTTTAAAGTGTATGTCTGGACAAAATAAAGAAATGATATATTCAGTACGTCTCTGCAATACATGCACATTCCAACATGGTTTATCTTTAAAAACTGTTTTAAATACAGAAAAATAATTGTTTGTCTGCCAGAGATGCGGTGAGCTCCTGACTTCCTGTAGTGGGCTGACAACACAGTGTCTTCGCTGCACTGATGACCCAGCGGTGTTGTCAGCCTTGCCCTGTTCTTTGCTGGACTACAAGTCCTTAATTCGGTTATGGAGCATAACATAAGAGGGAGGTTTTCTTTAGTCCAGCAGGGGGAGCTCAAGAAGTGCTGACAACACTGCATGGAATTTCAGAGGTAGCTTTGTCAGCCCACTACAGGAAGTTAGACTGGATTTTTGGCATATCAAGAAGTTTTTTTTTTCTACTTGCAATGCTTTTAAAGGGATAAAACATGATGAACTATGCATGTATTGCAGAAATGTACCGTATATATATTTTTTAAATTTTGCCCAGACATGCACATTAAATTTTTAAATGATAACAGTCAAGCCATTAAAACAGTCTTTTTTTCATTTCATCTTTACTCCCTAGGGCATACTGAGCTGTTAGCAATGGTAACGTGGTCAGCGGAACCCTCAAACAATACACTAGTCACTCTAACTTGTCATGTTTCCTACCCCACATCATGGCTCTGACCTGAACACTGGGAAAAGCCAGGCACCTTATTGGCTATAACTGTTCAATATTTGTAAGCCAGACATTCTCAGACTGGTTTTCGAAGGATCACAGGATAGACTTCGTCTACCAAACCCGACATCTCTCCACTGGATGCATCTTTGTGCCTTTCTTGCAGTTGAACTCTTCTGAGAAGGCTTCAAAGTTCTGTAAGGAGCCCATTACTCTGAAAATAGCAAGTACATGTTGTGAAAACTTCCAGTTCCAAGTCAGATGGTGCAAGTTTGTTTAGGGACGATTGTCTACGTTTACAACACAGACAGGCTAATAATGATTTTTTTTTTTTTATTAAATATTTTATTAATTTTCATTAAATTACATTATCATAAAGTGCTGAGCAAACTGTTGGCGCTATATTATTATTATTATTATTATACAGGATTTATATAGCGCCAATAGTTTGCTCAGCGCTTTACATTGCAATGGGACACAGTGACAGGAGACAGTACAGTAACATACGATTCAATACACGAGGGGTTCGAGGGCCCTGCCCCTTGGAGCTTACAATCTAGGAGGGAGGGGAGAGTGGTACAGGAGGAAATAACTGTGGGGGATGGAGTCGTAGGAAGAGTGAAGGAGTTCAGTAATTAGTGAGGGCGGGGTAGGCTTCCTTGAAGAGATAGGTTTTCAGGGTGCGCCTAAAGGTGAGGAGAGTAGGTGATAGTCTGATGGATTGGGGTAGGGAGTTCCAGAGGATGGGGGAAGCCCTGGAGAAGTCCTGGAGGTGGGCATGGGAAGAGGAGACCAGGGAACTGGAGAGAAGGAGGTCTTGTGAGGAGCGGAGAGTACATTTTGGGTGGTATTTGGATACCAGGTCGGTGATGTAGTTTGGGGCAGTATTGTGAACAGCTTTGTACGTCAATGTTAGTATTCTGAATTTTATCCGTTTGCCAATCCCTCCACTGTCTTCTGATTGCCCGAGGGGGGGTGGCGGATACGGAGCGGTTGATGACTAGGATGACACCTAGTACTCTTGCTTGAGGGGAGGGACTGATGGTGGTGCTGTTGGTCTTGATGGAGAAGTGAGGGGGGGGGGCACGGGCTGGAGGGAAAACTAGGGGCTCAGTTTTGGAAAGATTTAGTTTGAGGAAGTGGAGTGACATCCAATCCGATATGTCGCTCAGGCTTGTGATACGGGTGGAGACTGAAGGGGTGAGGTGAGGGGTAGAGAGATAGATTTGCGTGTTGTCGGCAGTAACAAAATATAATAACTCGGTTGAATAATGAAAATTTTTGACTAAAGAATAGAGATTTTGAGAAAGTCCTGATTAGACGCAACGTGTTAGGTAGACGGGGCTGCAACGTCACCACGCTGGGCGGAACTCTGGGAAGAGGACAAAGAGAAGGCAAATTTATGAAATCCCTTCTTCAGCTCTGTGTATACAAAGAAGCATGGAGGAGCTCGTGTCCATAATGGGCGTGGTATTGACACAGCTCCAGATGATCCACATTGGCTCACAATTGATGTTATCCAGAAATATTTAGACAGAATAAAGGTGAAAAAAGCACCTGGACCGGATGGCATACACCCACGGTTCCTTAAAGAATTGAGCTCTCTCATTTCAAAGCCATTGTTTCTAATTTTTAGGGACTGTTTAATGACTGGCATAGTACAACTGGATTGGCGTAAGGCCAATGTGGGGCCAATATTTAAAAAGGGGTCAAATCTTTACCAAGTAATTATAGACCTGTTAGTGTAAATTCTATAGCTGGGAAGACACTGGAGGGTTTAATAAAAGACCACATAGAGGAGTTCTTGCTGGAAAAAAATATTTTAAGCAAAAGACAGCATGGATTCATGAAAGACAGAAGTTGTCAAATAAATCTGATTTCATTTTATGAAGAGGTGAGCAAAACCTTGGACAGAGGGGTGGCTGTTGATGTGGTATACTTGGACAGAGGAGTGGTGGTGGATTTGGTATACTTGGACAGAGGAGTGGTGGTGGACGTGGTATACTTGGACAGAGGGGTGACTGTGGACATGGTATACTTGGACAGAGGAGTGGTGGTGGATTTGGTATACTTGAACAGAGGAGTGGTGGTGGACGTGGTATACTTGGACAGAGGGGTGACTGTGGACATGGTATACTTGGACAGAGGAGTAGTGGTGAATTTGGTATACTTGGACAGAGGGGTGGTGGTGGACGTGGTATACTTGGACAGAGGGGTGGCGGCGGATGTGGTATACTTGGACAGAGGGGTGGCAGTGGACATGGTATACTTGGACAGATGGGTGACGGCGGATGTGGTATACTTGGACAGAGGGGTGTCGGTGGACATGGTATACTTGGACAGAGGGGTGGCGGTGGACATGGTATACTTGGACAGAGGGGTGGCGGTGGACGTGGTATACTTGGACAGAGGGGTGGCGGTGGACGTGGTATACTTGGACAGAGGGGTGGCGGTGGACGTGGTATACTTGGACAGAGGGGTGGCTGTAGACCTGGTATACTTGGACAGAGGGGTGGCGGTGGACGTGGTATACTTGGACAGAGGGGTGGCAGTGGACGTGGTATACTTGGACAGAGTGGTGGCTGTAGACCTGGTATACTTGGACAGAGGGGTGGCGGTGGACTTGATATACTTGGACAGAGGGGTGGCAGTGGACGTGGTATACTTGGATTTTGCAAAAGTGTTTGACACAGCTCCCCACACACGGCTAATGTGTAAGGTAAAGTCTACAGTCTTGGAAAAATCTGTATGTAAATGGATAGAAAACTGGCTAAAAGATGGTATTCAGAGAGTAGTGGTTACTGATTCATACTCTGCGTGGTCTAGGGGTGTCAGTGGGATACCCCAGGTTTCAGTGTTATTAGTGGGGTACCCCAAGGTTCAGTGTTATTAGTGGGGTACCCCAAGGTTCAGTGTTATTAGTGGGTACCCCAAGGTTCAGTGTTATTAGTGGGGTACCCCAAGGTTCAGTGTTATTAGTGGGGTACCCCAAGGTTCAGTGTTATTAGTGGGTACCCCAAGGTTCAGTGTTATTAGTGGGTACCCCAAGGTTCAGTGTTGGGACCCTTACTGTTTAATATATTTACAAACAATAGAGGGTCTGGGATTATAAATCCCATCTCAGACTTTGCAGATGACACCAAGCTGTGCCGTGGAATAACCTACAAGCCTCCAACCTACAAGCCGACCTCAATGCTGTGTAATTGGGGGACTATGGGGCCAATGAGGTTTAATGTTGATAAATGTAAGGTTCTGCACTTGGGAGCTAAAAATATACATGCATTATACATACTGGGGGGGGGGTACAACTGGGGGAATCAATGGTGGAGAAGGATCTGGGGGGGGATCAATGGTGGAGAAGGATCTGGGGGGGTCAATGGTGGAGAAGGATCTGGGGGTTCTGGTAGATCATAATCTTAATAATGGCATGTAATGCCAAGCTGCGCGTTCTAAAGCGAGCAAAATCCTCTCTTGTATTAATTTGTATTAAGAGGTAAAGACTCCAGAGAGAGAGATATCATTCCCCGCCCCCCCCTCCCCGGTACAAATCATTAGTAAGACCTCATCTGGAATATGCAGTTAAATTTTGGGCACCAATTCACAAAAAGAACATTGGGGAACTGGAGAATGTACAGAGAAGGGCAACCAAACTGATAAGAGTCATGGAGGAGCTCAGCTATGAGGAAAGATTAGAGGGACTGAATGTATTCTCTACTGAGAAGAGGAGATTAAGGGGGATATGATCTCCATGTATAATACATAAGGGGGGATATGATCACCATGTATAATACATAAGGGGGGATATGATCTCCATGTATAATACATAAGGGGGGGGGGATATGATCTCCATGTATAATACATAAGGGGGGATATGATCTCCATGTATAATACATAAGGGGGGATATGATCTCCGTGTATAATACATAAGGGGGGATATGATCTCCATGTATAATACATAAGGGGGGATATGATCTCCATGTATAACACATAAGGGGGGGGGGATATGATCTCCATGTATAATACATAAGGGGGGATATGATCTCCATGTATAATACATAAGGGGGGATATGATCTCCATGTATAATACATAAGGGGGGATATGATCACCATGTATAATACATAAGGGGGGATATGATCTCCATGTATAATACATAAGGGGGGATATGATCTCCATGTATAATACATAAGGGGGGATATGATCTCCATGTATAATACATAAGGGGGGATATGATCTCCATGTATAATACATAAGGGGGATATGATCTCCATGTATAATACATAAGGGGGGATATGATCACCATGTATAATACATAAGGGGGATATGATCACCATGTATAATACATAAGGGGGGATATGATCTCCATGTATAATACATAAGGGGGGATATGATCTCCATGTATAATACATAAGGGGGGATATGATCTCCATGTATAATACATAAGGGGGGATATGATCTCCATGTATAATACATAAGGGGGATATGATCTCCATGTATAATACATAAGGGGGGATATGATCTCCATGTATAATACATAAGGGGGGGATATGATCTCCATGTATAATACATAAGGGGGGATATGATCTCCATGTATAATACATAAGGGGGGGGGGGTATGATCTTCATGTATAATACATAAGGGGGATATGATCTCCATGTATAATATATAAGGGGGGATATGATCTCCATGTATAATACATAAGGGGGGGGTATGATCTCCATGTATAATACATAAGGGGGGGATATGATCTCCATGTATAATACATAAGGGGGAATATGATCTCCATGTATAATACATAAGGGGGGATATGATCTCCATGTATAATACATAAGGGGGATATGATCTCCATGTATAATACATAAGGGGGGATATGATCTCCATGTATAATACATAAGGGGGGGGGTATGATCTCCATGTATAATACATAAGGGGGAATATGATCTCCATGTATAATACATAAGGGGGATATGATCTCCATGTATAATACATAAGGGGGGATATGATCTCCATGTATAATACATAAGGGGGGATATGATCTCCATGTATAATACATAAGGGGGGGGGGGGGGGTATGATCTCCATGTATAATACATAAGGGGGAATATGATCTCCATGTATAATACATAAGGGGGGATATGATCTCCATGTATAATACATAAGGGGGATATGATCTCCATGTATAATACATAAGGGGGGATATGATCTCCATGTATAATACATAAGGGGGATATGATCTCCATGTATAATACATAAGGGGGATATGATCTCCATGTATAATACATAAGGGGGATATGATCTCCATGTATAATACATAAGGGGGGATATGATCACCATGTATAATACATAAGGGGGGATATGATCACCATGTATAATACATAAGGGGGGATGTGATCTCCATGTATAATACATAAGGGGGGATATGATCTCCATGTATAATACATAAGGGGGGATATGATCTCCATGTATAATACATTAGGGGGGATATGATCACCATGTATAATACATAAAGGGGAATATGATCTCCATGTATAATACATAAGGGGGGATATGATCCTCATGTATAATACATAAGGGGGATATGATCTCCATGTATAATACATAAGGGGGGATATGATCTCCATGTATAATACATAAGGGGGGATATGATCTCCATGTATAAATACATCAGTGGTTCATATAGTGCACTCAGTGTATAGCTATTCACCCTGAGGTCATCACAGAGGACAAGGGGGCGCTCTTTACGTCTGGAGGAAAAGAGATTTAATCTCCAAACACAGAAAGGTTTCTTCACAGTGAGAGCTGTTAAAATGTGGAATAGACTCCCTCAAGAGTTGGTTGTGGCCAGCTCAGTGGATTGCTGTAGGAAAGTCCTGGATTCTTTCTTGGATACACAGAATATAACTGGATATAACATTTATAGGTAAAGTTGATCCAGGGAATATGTGATTACCTCTCGGGGGGATCAGGAAGGAATTGTTTCCCCTGCAGGAGCAAATTGGATCGTGCCTTGCTGGGGTTTTTTTTGCCTTCCTCTGGATCAACTGTGGGTATAGGATTATAACTTTTTTTTTTCTGTGGTTGAACTGGATGGATTTTGTCTTTTTTCAGCCAGACTAACTATGTAAGTATGTAACTATGTAAGGTGTAGAGAAAAAAAAATAAGTTCCAGTGTTTTTCTTACCTGTATTTAAATGGACTGTGCACATCTGTCTTTATGGAGTGTCGGGCGTACTCTGGGCGATAAGATCCACACCAAACCTGTGCACAACATTCATTACTACAACTGCATTTCTACAAAATAATTATCACATTACAATCACATTATACCCACTTCCTGGGCCAATTCTGACACTTCTCTCATATGTAAAAATCAATATTTTTTTTGCTAAAAAATGACTTAGAACCCCCAAACAGTATATATTTTTTTTGTAGCAAAGGCTCTAGAGAATAAAATAGTGGTCGCTGTAAATTTTCATGTCATGTGGTATTTACCCAGCGATTTTTCAAATGCAAATTTTGTGGAAAAAATACACTTTAATAATTAAAAAAAAACCCTGTAATACATTAATCAACTTTTTTTGTATAATATGAAAGATGATGTTATGCCATGTAAATAGATACCCAACATGCCATGCTTTAAAATTGCGCATGCGAGTGGAATGGTGCCAAACTACGATACCCAAAAATCTCTGCAGTTGACGTTTTACAAATTTCTACAGGTTACCAGTTTAAAGATGCAGAGGAGATCTGGTGCTAGAATTGTTGCTCTCGCTCTGACGTTCGCGGCGATACCTCACATGTGTGGTTTGAACACCGTTTACAGATGTAGGTGTGACCTACGTATGCGTTCACCACTGCGCGTGTGCACAGGGGAACGGGGGCACTTAAAAATTTTTACATTTATTTTATTACTTTTTTTATTTTTACACTGTCCCTTTAAAAAAATTATTTTATTCCTATCTCAAGGAATATAAACACCCCTTGTGATAGAAATAGGCAGTGACAGCTCCTCTTTGTGGAGACATCTGGGATCAATAAGACCCCATATCTATCAGCTACAATGTAAAGCATTAAATAATAAAAAAAAGCATCGATCTAATGTTTTTTTTAAAAAATGGTCTTGTTTACATTATGCCAGAACCGGAAGTGACGTGATGACGTCACTCTGGTCCTCCTAGGCCATAGAGATGAGTAGAGGCTATCTTTCCTTCACTCATCTCTATGACCAGCAGCCGCGGTCATCAGATCGGCTACAGGTAAGGCAGAGAACCACCATAATCGCTCTGGTCCTCCTAGGCCATAGAGATAAGAGGAGGCTATCTTTCCTTCACTCATCTCTATGTAGAGCAGCCGCGATCAACAGATCGGCTACAGGTAAGGCCGAGAACCACCATAATCGTTCTGACCCTCCTAGGCCATAGATATAAGAGGAGGCTATCTTTCCTTCACTCATCTCTATGCCCAGCCGCCACGATCATCAGGTCGGCTCCAGGTAAGGCCGAGAACCACCATAATTGCTCTGGCCCTCCTAGGCCATAGAGATGAGTAGAGGCTATCTTTCCTTCGCTCATCTCTATGTACAGCCGCCACGATCATCAGGTCGGTTCCAGGTAAGGCCGAGAACCACCATAATTGCTCTGGCCCTCCTAGGCCATAAAGATGAGTGGAGGCTATCTTTCCTTCACTCATCTCTATGCCCAGCAGCCGCGATCATCAGATCGGCTACAGGTAAGGCCGAGAACCACCATAATCGCACTGACCCTCCTAGGCCATAGAGATGAGAGGAGGCTATCTTTCCTTCACTCATCTCTATGCCCAGCAGCCGCGATCATCAGATCGGCTACAGGTAAGGCCGAGAACCACCATAATCGTTCTGACCCTCCTAGGCCATAGATATAAGAGGAGGCTATCTTTCCTTCACTCATCTCTATGCCCAGCCGCCACGATCATCAGGTCGGCTCCAGGTAAGGCCGAGAACCACCATAATTGCTCTGGCCCTCCTAGGCCATAGAGATGAGTAGAGGCTATCTTTCCTTCACTCATCTCTATGTACAGCCGCCATGATCATCAGGTCGGTTCCAGGTAAGGCCGAGAACCACCATAATTGCTCTGGCCCTCCTAGGCCATAAAGATGAGTGGAGGCTATCTTTCCTTCACTCATCTTTATGCCCAGCAGCCGCGATCATCAGATCGGCTACAGGTAAGGCCGAGAACCACCATAATCGCACTGACCCTCCTAGGCCATAGAGATGAGAGGAGGCTATCTTTCCTTCACTCATCTCTATGCCCAGCCGCCACGATCATCAGATCGGCTCCAAGTAAGGCCGAGAACCACCATAAAGCGGTGGTGGTGGGGGGGGGTAGGGGACCCCTGGGGGACCCCTCCCATCGCTTCTAAAACTGATCCAGCAGTGAATCTGCTGCTAGGCTCACTTTTAGTAGGAAGGCTGATAAAAACAATACCGGGGTTATGGCACATCGCTGCAGCCATAGCAAGGTATTTCACTTCCAACCGAGGATGTACCTTTACTATGGCCTGGTTGGGAAGTGGATACCAAAAGCTATAATTGTCTATATAAATGTTCTTCTTGTCAAATCTAGATGCCATGAAAATGGCTAATTGTTATAATAATAAATCTATTTTATTGTTTTATTGCTACTTGATGATGTAACACAAAACTGTGCCTTGATACACAGGTCCTAATAAAAAAGTTCCATACAGCATGGAGAGGGTCTTTTATGCACCTTAAAAACTGCGTGTGAAACTGTAAATCAGTATGATGTACTCCTTTAAAAGTAACTTTTTTTTTTAGCATTTAAAAGTAACTTTTTTTTTTAGCAAACAGTAGCCAGGGATCTGTCATTTAGCGGCGGGAACACTATTGCCACTAAATGACAGATCTCTAGCCGGCTTGTGTTTGTCAACAAACCAGAAGATCAGTCAATTAGAATTGTAAACATACAGGCCAGGGATCTTGGGTGGCATCCAGGGGCGGACTGACTATTCGAGCACTTGGGCACTGTCCGAGGGCCCAGGGTCAGTAGGGGGCCCCATGAAATGCCCCTGGTACCTTTTTTATAGGCTTTTTTGAGTGTGGGCAAGGACACAGGGGCCCCATGATCCCCTATTGCCCGGGGCCCCATGAGTTGTCAGTCCTCCCCTGGTGGCATCACTGACTAAATATGTCATTTTTTTCAGTTGAACATTTTATTTCTTTTTCCACTGTGGAAATATTGGATATCTGGGCCCTCCCCCTTGTTCTAAAGTAGGGCTTCCAGTTTCAGATGAGGCCCATCCTGCCCCTCACATCCATTTTAGGGACTGAATGTGTGGATAAGATTGCCCCTATCTGTATATGGCCAAAGTGCCTTTCCGGGGGGGGGGGAGGGATTTACCCTGTCAAAGTTGAGGGCATGTGGCTTGAAATTGTTAAGGAGGGGAGCTCTTGCTTGCCTGGATAAGACTCTAGTATGAATATTTAGGGGGACACTACATTTTTATTAGAAAAAGAAACCCCTTAAAATTATGGGGTCCTCCTAAGAATTCATACCAGACCCAGCCGGGGATACTGGATGAGGACTGAAAGGGTTAATAGTTAACTTTTGCTTTGTACCTACTAACTGGTTTATTTTACGTACAAGATGTTCCCTTGAGATTGAAATGCTGTTATCTATGCACACACTTCTTTTCTGAGCATTTACAGAAGTTACTACACTGTTGCATTTTTGTTATGATTAGCTTTAGAGTTTACCGAAATCTTTTTTCTGTATTCTGATTGGTGCTTTATGGAAACTGCCTGAAATATGCAGTGTTATCTTTTATTACTTAAGGCCTGATCAATATTAAAGAAGTTGAATTCTGCATCACACATCTAGGTATTTGTGCTGCATTGTTCCCAAAGTACTTTGAACTGTGTATTTGTATGGAGGAGAGGGCCCTAATTTGATATTTCTAACAACGGCGTTGGCCAAATATGTCATATAGGATTCCTTCTGGCTTGTTTGGTCTCACAAGCTGGTGGGGATCTGTCATGTTATTTAGAGGCAGTAGTTCTACCACCACTAAATTACAGACCTCTGGCTGCTGTATGTTTACAAAATCTGGCCAGTTTGTTGGCCTATGCACATACAGTAACTGAGGACAGGCTTGGTTTGGGTTGAGCTGGTGGTTGACCTGAACGAAAAGCTCATCACTATTACATATCCCAATATATTCCTAACCAGGGACAGACTATCCATTTGGAAACTCGGGCACTGCCAGAGGGCCCGGGGTCAGCAGGGGGCCCCATGAGATGCCCCTGGTACCTTTTTCATAGGCTTTTTTGAGTTTGGGCAAGGACATAGGGGCCCCATGATTTCCTATTGCCCGAGGGCCCCATGAGTTGTCAGTCCGCCACTGTTCCAAACCTACTTATCAATCAGCGCAGGCACTACGTGATAACTTCTTACACTACAAAAATCAACAAACATATAAACATAAGATTGCATATGAATCAATAGTTAAACATAAGGTTGCTGCGTGCTCCATAAAGTGGTTTCAATCCACCCTTCAGTAACTGAGAACAGTCTTGGTTTGGGTTGAACTGGTGGTTGACCTGAACCCAAAGCTCATCACTACTACATATCCCAATATATTAGTATACCAAGATGGGGGATTCCAATAAAATAGCATACTGACATTAGAGACTTGGATGCAATTGTTTACTGACCCCAGGAATCCCAATAAAAAGGCATACTGACACTGGGGATACCAATAAAGTAATGTATTGGCCCTGCGGAACCTAATACAATGGTATACCAACTCTGGGATCCCAATAAAATGGCTCACTGACACTGGGGATACCAATAAAGTCATGGACTGGCCCTGAGGAACCTAATACGATGGTATACCAACTCTGGGATCCCAATAAAATGGCACACTGACACTGGGGATACCAATAAAATCATGTATTGGCCCTGTGGAACTTAATACAATGGTATACCAACTCTGGGATCCCAATAAAATGGCACACTGACACTGGGGATACTAATAAAGTCATGGACTGGCCCTGAGGAACCTAACACAATGTTATACTAACTCTGGGATCCCAATAAAATAGCACACTGACACTGGGGATACCAATAGCCCTCATTTGTTGAAAGAAGTATCACACGGTAAACATTTGCCCCTTAGCGCCATTTTGCAATCCTCCCACGTCCCATATCAGGAACATTGACACGCTGACACTGGCGGTCCAAGAAACAGTGACACTTAGTGCAAGAACAACACCACAACACCTTTGCTCATAGACTTATGGCATTCTGACAAGGAAAGGGGGTTCTAACAAAGTGCCCCCTCAAGGTAAAAGTACACATTGGCCGTTGGATTAGTTTTCAAACCCACGTTATCTCCTCTTGATATTCACATGCAAAAACTTAAACTAGTAATGCAAAAACGTCTAAAATTTGGCTTGATGCTTTATGCTCTTGGAGTCTTTACTCTCAGAACAAAGATGTCTAAAATGATTAAATGTGAAGTTGTTGCTTTATTCTGTAAATTGTTAGCAATTACGAATTGTGTGTAGTCTTTGAGAGTTGGGGATGTTCCAATTCTGAAGTTTTTTTCTTTCCTGGCTGTCAGATGATTCATTGTTTGAAAAATCTGTGGTGTATACAAACCAACCGGGCAATCAAATTATTTATTTATTATTAAATTATTTTACAGACACAAGTTTTTAGTTTTATATAGTTGTTTTGGTTCTATAAAGTAAGAATGGGAAATAAAAGTACCTAGCAGTGAAGCCCAATTCCAGACAACTCTGTTAGATCAATTGTGAATAGCGTCAAGGTGTGGGTTCACGGGGAAGTGTTCATGGTTCGCTAAATAATGTGTGAATTAGCCACAGTACCCATAATGTACTGCCTGGCTTTTGAACTTTGGTCAGCTGGCTTAGGAGGGTCCAAAACGCATTGACTCCTGCTGCCTTCCTCCTGGGTAAATGCACCTTTCTCCTACCTCCACTCTTAACTCCAAAACGCATTGACTCCTGCTATATTCAGAACAAATGGTGTATTTATATTTTTGTATATGTTGACCAGCTCTCACCTTCAGCTGCACCCGTTTTACGACTGGTGTCTGTTTCCTGAGAGAATCATCCCCCACTCCTCATGTGATCTTTATCAGCTTCTAATTGGGGTGGAGTTGAATGCTCATTTGAGCATCTCCCTATAAATTTAGATCAGCTCATGGGGGAGATCTCTGATGGGGGGCACAGTCTCTGATGGGGTGCTGCTTCAGATTGAGTGCGGCTTTGAACGAGTGCATAGAAGAAGCAGTTAAACGCAGCAGTTGAACTCAAGCAGCAGGAAGACACAACTACAGCAAGAAGCTCTACTGCATGCTGGAAGACTGCAAGCAAATACCCTGGGAAACCTCTTACATGCCTGAGACCCACTCCGTGTACCTTTATATAATACACCCCTCTTCTCCTCATCATATTACTACCCTCTCCCAAATCTCATTTCTTTACCCCTCTGCTCCACCCCACAACCTGTACATCTCCCCCTCACTGCTATCATCTCCCTACTACTGCTCTCTTCACCTCCCCAAAATGTCTCTTCCACTCCTCCTTCTCATTTTCCTCTCCTCCGTTCCCAAAATCCATTCACTATATCCCTCTGCCCCTCCCAAACATTTGTATATCGTGTCCTCACTGCTTCCCTCACCCCTCTATGGCACCCACCACCTCCTCCTATTACTCCGCTCTCCCACTGACCCCAACACCTCCACTAGGAGTTTCTCACGCTCCTGCACATCCCGCTCCCATGCCACCTTTCTCACCCTTCTCCTCCTCCTAGCCGCGGGGGACATCTCCCCGAATCCTGGCCCTCCACCTCCCTCACCCGCTCAACACCCTCCCGCCTCCACGTCCTACTGCAACCCCCACAACTTAGTATCTGTCCCCCTGCTCCCTAAAATCTCCCCCCCGTTTTCATGTGCACTCCTGAACGCCCGTTCGGTGTGCAACAAGCTTACCGCCATCCACGACCTCTTTGTTTCCCGCTCCCTCAACCTCCTGGCGATCACGGAAACCTGGATCCAGCCCACTGATTCTACCTCCCCTGCTGCACTCTCCTACGGAGGTCTCACCTGGACCCACTCACCCAGGCCTAACGGTCGTAAAGGCGGCGGGGTTGGTCTGCTCCTGTCACCGCAGAGCACCTTCCGAGTCCTCCCAAACCCCCCCTCCCTATCCTTCTCCTCCTTCGAGGCCCACTGCGTCCGACTATTCTCCCCAACCCCCCTGAAGATTGCTGTGATATACCGGCCTCCTGGATCCATACCCCGCTTCCTGGATGACTTCTCCTCCTGGTTACCCTTCTTCCTCTCCTCTGAGCTACCCACCATAATTCTTGGGGATTTCAACATCCCTGTCAACCTCGACAACCCGGACACAGCCCGTCTCCTCCTCCTTTGCACTTGCACAGTGCATACAATCCACCATCCACTCCGACGGAAATATCCTGGACCTTGTCTTCTCCAACCGCTGCGCTCCCCACAACCTCACTAACACCCCCTTCCATTTCTCTGACCACAACCTGATCACCTTCTCTATCTCCTCGTCCTCCAACGCCTACCCCTCCAAATGTCACACTACTACCAGCCGTAACCTCCGCAACCTTAACCCTGCCTCTCTCCACTCTGCAGCTGATCAACTCCACGACCGCATCCTCCCCCTGTCCTGCCCCGACTTGGCTTTGACCGCCTACAACAATGCGCTCTCAACAGCCCTTGACTCACAAGCGCCTTTAACCACACGCAACATCAGACCCCGACCGCTTCAGCCCTGGCAGACTGATCACACCAAAACCCTCAAACGACAAAGTCGTGCCCTGGAGCGACTATGGCGCAAAACCAAATCCAAACAAGCCTTCACCCGCTACAAATCTGCCTTCCACACCTACACCTCCTCCCTCCATGCTGCCAAACAGGCCTACTTCTTGACCCTCATCAAGGCCCTCTCCTCCAATCCTCGCCGACTCTTCTCTGCCTTCAACTCTCTACTCTCTCCACCCCCACCTCCACCCAGCACCTCACTCACTGCCCTTGAGATTGCCAATCACTTCAAAAACAAAATTGACACAATTCGCAAGGACATTGCCGCAACTCACACACCCTCTCAACCCGTCCCCTCTCACACAGCTACCCCCTTATCCCCCCTCCCCCTCGACATAACCCGCAGGGACTTCGTCGCTGCTCAAACTCTCTCCAACCCCCTTCACCCTCACTCAGCTACCCCCTCATCACCCCTCTCCCACAGCCCCACCACTGCTCTGACCTCCTCTTCCACCCCACCCTACATTCCTCATACTGAAGCTCCCCCAACACTCCACACCTTTGACCTTACTACCATCGAGGAAGTCTCCAAGATCCTCTCTGATGCCCGCCTCACCACCTGCCCCCTCGACCCTATCCCCTCACAACTCCTACGACCTTCCTCCTCCTCCATCCTACGCTCCCTCACCCACATCTTCAATCTCTCCCTCTCCTCAGGCACTTTCCCCTCCCCTCTGAAACATGCACACATCACCCCCATACTTAAAAAGCCCTCCCTGGACCCCAATGACCCGAAGAACCTCAGACCCATCTCCCTGCTCCCATTTACATCTAAACTCCTCGAGCGCCTAGTCTACACCCGCCTATGCTCTCACCTCAACGACAACAACCTCCTCGATCCCCTACAGTCCGGCTTCCGTCCCCTACACTCCACCGAAACTGCCTTACTCGAACTCTCCAACGACCTGCTAACCGCCAAAGCTAATGGCCACTATTCAGTGCTCCTACTCCTTGACCTCTCTGCGGCCTTCGACACAGTCGACCACCCCCTCCTCCTCAAAAAACTACACTCCCTCGGCCTCAGAGATTCTGCTCTCTCCTGGCTCTCATCCTACCTGTCACAACGCTCCTTCAGCGTTACCTATAATGCTACCACCTCCCCCTCACTCCCCCTCTCTGTTGGGGTCCCTCAAGGCTCTGTCCTCGGGCCCCTTCTCTTCTCCATCTATACCTCCTCCCTTGGCCAACTCATACACTCTCACGGCTTCAACTACCACCTCTATGCCGACGACACACAAATCTATCTCTCAACCCCCCACCTCACCCCCTTGGTCTCAGCCCGAATCACACACCTACTGAGCGACATATCAGACTGGATGTCGCTCCACTTCCTTAAATTGAACCTCTCCAAAACAGAGTTTCTTGTCTTCCCCCCAGCCCGGACACCACCCCCCATTGATTTCTCCGTCACATCCAACAGCGCTACCATCAAACCCGCCCTGCAGGCCAGAGTACTGGGTGTCATTCTGGACTCCAACCTATCCTTCCAGCCCCAAGTCCAATCTTTAACAAACTCGTGCAGACTCCACCTCCGCAACATCGCCAAAATCCGCACGTTCCTAACCCCAGAAACCACTAAACAGCTCATCCACTCCCTCATCATATCACGACTCGACTACTGCAACTCCCTCCTCACTGGCCTGCCTCGCCGCTGGCTATCCCCTCTTCAGTCCATCCTGAACACGGCTGCCAGACTCATTCACCTTTCCAACCGCTCTGTCTCCGCCACCCCCCTCTGCCAATCCCTCCACTGGCTTCCGATTGCGCAACGGATCAAATTCAAAATCCTAACGCTGACGTACAAAGCTGTCCACCATACTGCCCCGTACTACATCTCTGACCTAATATCCAAGTACCGCCCAACACGCACACTCCGCTCCTCACAAGACCTCCTTCTCTCTAGTTCCCTGGTCTCCTCCCCCCATGCCCGCCTCCAGGACTTCTCCAGGGTGTCACCCATCCTCTGGAACTCCCTGCCCCAACCCATCAGATTATCACCTACTATCCTCTCCTTTAGGCGCACCCTGAAAACCCATCTCTTCAGGGAAGTCTACCCCACCCCCTGCTAACTTGCCGACCTCCTCCACTCTTCCTACCACTCCATCCCCCACAGCTATCTCCTCCTGTGCCACCACCCCCTCCCTCCTAGATTGTAAGCTCGAAAGAGCAGGGCCCTCGATCCCCTCATGTTTTGCATTGTATTGGTATTGTTCTGTCACATGTTCTGTCTCCCTTTGTAATGTACAGCGCTGAGCGAACTATTGGCGCTTTATAAATACTGTATAATAATAATAATAATAATAATTAGGGGGGATTTTGGATAAGTCAGCCAACTCACTATAAAGGGGGGTTTTCTGGTGTCCATATTAAAATTGTGCTTTTGATGTTATAGGGAAAGTATAGGGAGTTCTACTTAAAAATGCATTGGGAACGATTAGTGTAGGGCTTGTAGGAACTGGTGGGTAGGTTAAAGTAGAGGTAAATCCTTAATGAATGTCATGGAGGCAGCAAAATGCTGTGTATTGTGGAGAATTTGGGATGAGGAGGGAAGGGGAGTTTTTTTTTAACCTTTTTTCATCCTTTTATGTCTCAAAGCTGCTGATGTCATGCAATCTCTTTACAGCTCATCCTTGTCCACATGCACCACAGTGATAACAGTATGCATGTGTTTTTTCACAAGGCATATTTTCTAATTGTTGCTAGCTGCATTTGGTCTTTTCAGAGGCCTTTAATTTTAAAGCAGAGCTTTGCTCTATTAAAATCCCTCAACTTCCAAAGTCAAGTCATTTGCAAAGTCAATTCAGTTATCCTGATTATCAGTGTGGACAATGTATTGACAGCCTTGCCATTTATCGGCTCTTCTTTCCTCACGCAGGCACAGCGTGACCCAGCCCTGGCATCTGAGGGGGCTCTATTCTTTGGTGTGTGCCTGGGGAACCTTTGGACTTGAGTCTGAAATAAACTGCTCCAAAAGGCCCCACCAGGCACACACCAAAGAATAGAGCCCCCTCACATGCCAAGGCCATGGTCAGTAGGCAAGAGGCTAGCCTGTAGTCCCCTCCAAAAGCCCTTGTCCCGGTTGGCTCTGTCACACCTGACAAATCTGTTTACATGTGATCAGCTGTTATTGCACACAGCTAATCACATTGTCAAGGGTCAATGTCATTGGCCCTTTACAGGGGGCGCACGGGAGGTGGGGTTCTTGGAGGACATACATGGACGTCCTCCCAGAGCTGGACAGCCAGTTTCCCCCAATTCATATCTCTATTGTTTTGGCAGATCTTTGTGGATTGTATATATATTTTTGTTTTTTTGGATGTGCAGGTTTTACTTATTACCTGAGATGGGAGAAAATTTACTTTCCTTCGCGTGTTAAATTTTATATCTACTCTGATCAGTCCTCAGGGATCCCCCATATTAGTATGTTAAATTAGTTTACATATCTATATACTTATCGTATTTTATCATTATATATATATATTTTTTTTCTGGGTTGTGTGGGTCATACCACTTAGAGCCGGGACAGATGCAGCATCCACCTAGGTAAGTATAATTGGGGAAAAAAATAAAACCCCATACTTCTCTTTTAAATACATAAAAGGTCCGTATAGATACCTTGGTGCAAAGTTGTCAATTTAAGATCCTTGCAAAAAACACTGGTGCACTCTTTGCACCTAAAGAAAATGAGGTTTAATCTCTACATACAGAAAAGCTTCTTTAAAGTAAGAACTGTGAAAACGTGAAATAGACTTCAACAAGAGCCAATTCTGTAGATTGCTTCCAAAAGTCTGGATGTGTTTCTAAATACACAAAATATAACTATTAATGTCTGTAAGAAATAGAACTACAGGATGTTGATCCAGGAAGGCTCTAATTGCCTTTGGGGATCAAGAAAGATTTTTTTCAATGTTCCCCGTTGAAGAAATTAGGACCATAATTCATAAAGATTATTTGGGCTTCTTCTATATCAAATATGGCTTTACCGTTCTAAGGATTCAAGAATTTTAATGAATTTGTCTTTTGGTTGAACTTGGCAGACGAATGTCCTTTTAATACCCAACCAAGGATGTAACTATGTCTCAAATTGACCCTGAATGTGGAGGAAAAATTGGTGGTGTGAACTGAGATGATTTGTAAATAGAGGATACCATTCATAGTCCCTAGGGGGTCACATAACTCTTCACATTCCAACATATGTGTAGTGCTGGATGTTGTTGTGAATTATTCATGATTTAATAGTTATGAAATCGTTTTATTACAATTACCTGTGCAAAATTCAAGAAGAAAAGCTGCTTGTGTGTCAAATCCAGTCCTGGTAACTTTGGTTCTTTACCGTGTCTCTCCACCCATTTCAGATATGCCTGGAAAAAACATATTGTAGGAAAAATCACAAATGTGAAATGTAATTAAAAAAAAAAAGAGATCCGTAGGAAAACTGACGCAATAGAAAAGGACAGAGCTGGTTTGAGGGCAAAGTAATTATTTCATGACGTTATCCAATATAACTCATTCTAAAATTTGCAGGTGCAAGATCTCAGGTTTTACAAGTTTAATATATTTTTATTGTAAAGAGACAGATGTTCTCTTGACATAAATTGCAGCCTTCCCTACAAGGGAACATTCCTTGCCTCAGTCCAGAAAAGTCGACCACCAATAATATGGCCACCCTTTGTGTGGGAATGACTGACCTAGATGCTTGTGATATCATTGGAGGAGGTAGACCGCCTAGGGGCTAATAATCAGGCAGTTAGATCCTTGGAGAATAACTTGAATTTTGGGAGAACGGACGCTAGGGGTGCTTTACCAGTAGGTTGAAATTTTTTTTACTTACAGTACCTTTCTGAAAATCAATAGTCTGTAAACTCTCACTGACCACTAACTGTAGCGCCCACTAGGTGGGGTTAGTGTAAAGTAAATTTACTTTTGGTAGTGATTGAGCCTGAATTTCGCCTCCACCTGGTTCTGGAGGTCAAACAACAAAGGAGAAAAGTTCCCAGCTCAACTTGCCAACCAGCCTGCAAACAAACCGAATTAACCTGTCTAACGGTTTGTGTTAAAAACAGGGGTTTAGTTAGCACACATTTGCAAATACACACTGGACACCTTAGCTGCCATTGTGCTACATGCTTGGCGTCCAGTCCTGTACCTTTAAGGTGGGGTGGGCTCCCTCAGGTCCACTTGCCCTTGGTCTATCCATTAAATACATGTAAAAAAAAAAATTAAATTAAACCTGCGCCAAAGAAAGCTTTTCTTTGATTAGAGCACAAAAACAACTTTTTGGGACTTTTGGACTTTTTTATTACGTTTCATTATTTATTTTTTTATTATTTATATTACATGTTTAATAATTGTTCTTGCGCTGCGGTTTTGTTATTATGCATTAAATACATGTGCCTCTACTACGGGGGCTCTAAAAATTTGTAGAGTTAGGAACTACAGAATATCGGTGTGCCGTGACGAGGCTCCGTAGCTTACGCATGTATTTGCAGACGTGTGCTAACTGAACCCCTGTTTTTAACACATACTGTTAGACAGGTTAATTCGGTTTGTTTGCAGGCTGGTTGACAAGCTGAGCTGGGAACTTTCTCTTTTGTTGTTTGACATGCGTCGCCCTTCCATGTGCTCCTTGAAGGCCGGTTATAGATTGCGGCAGCGGCCATTTTTTGTACTGTTGAATCGTTGGTGAGGGGGCGCACTGGACACCTTATCTGCCATTGTGCTACATGCTGGGTGTCTGGTGTGCTCTTGTACCTTTAAAGAGGGGTGGGCTCCTTCCGGTCCACCTACCCTTGGTCTTGGTCTGGGGCAGCGGCCACTTTTTTTTACTGGTTCTGGAGGTCCATGGAAGCTTCCAGAAGTCAGTAGGCTTAAGGGTGGAGACCTCAATCTGTATATTCATGGGAGTCTGACTAATCCCAGGCTAAGAGGTCCTGGTAGTGTGGTAGACTAGCCCATAAATATGACAGAGCCTTGCTAGCAGAGACGTTGGGTGGGAGATGGATTGCTGAGAGGTGTTGCTGTGTGCCCTGGGAGGGAGCCCCAGAGGAGGGAGAGTTCAGCCTCCAGCCTGGAGACTGGAAGCTGAGGAGAAGCTGAAAGAGGGAGGTCCACTGCCCTGCCTTTCCCCACGGAAAGACAGCCTGCAAAGCTTGGAGAGGAACCAGCCCAGCTAGAAGGCCTGATAGCAGACCTATCCATAGCTTCAGGACAAGAACAGTGTGAGTACCTCTTCAACCCCAGGGCCTAGAAGGGAGAGGTCTGCTCAATGCAAGTTCTGGCAAGTTTTCATGGGACAGTTCATAGCTTACCCAATCCCTTGGCCTGGGATCAGATACCGTAGGCAGGTGGGCTGGTAGTCTGTGGGACCAAGAGCTCCTACACATTATCACTTTAGTAGAAATCCACACAGAGGACACCAAGCTCTCAGAGGGGCATTAATTTACAAAGGACTGTAATGAATGGTAGTCAAGTGTCTGTCATTTTTTTTACTAAGTGTTCTAGAGCAGGAAATGTCTTCATTCTGCTATTTCTTCAATCAAATTGGGCATCCCATAACCACTTTACCCTATTCAAGTTTAACCCCTTAATAAAACAAAAAGCCCAAGCCCATGGACTGTTTACTGACTCCAGTGTGCAAAATGTGGGAAATGCGAGTTGCCTGGCTGTGCAGAGAATAGGGGGACCCACTGAAATCCTGAAGCCCCTAAGGGGGTAGTGATACAGAACTATCATATGCATGTGTATGTTGCTACTTAGTAGCTGCAAACTCTCAGCAAGCAGGGTAGGTAAATCTCTAAAAAAACACAAGCTATGACCTCTTGGTCTTAAAAAGAAACTCAAATCTGGGCCCAGTCAGCAATATGAATCTTTAGTTGTAGCCCATTATACTGGGCAGGTTTAGTTATGAACTATTTATTTGCATTACTTCCCTACTGTATGTTATCTGTGTAACTTCAGTCTGAGTGTCGTAGGTCAGAGGTCTCCTGAAATCTGACAGTAATTGTCAACTGCTCAATCAACTTTGTAGTATATGATGAACGTGAATTTTCACTTTGCAGGGGAAATTTCACTTAGCTTAGTGGTGAAGTTCTGCTAACTTCAATCACCTAGTCAAGTGCAAAAAAAATACAATAATCTTTGTAAAGTGAATGTTCACCTGAGTCATTAATCTAAGTGAAAATTCACTTTGCAAAGTGAGCATTCACTATTCTTTTAGTAAATGAACCCCATTGTCTTCTAACTGTTGAGGGTGCTTAACAGGGTAAAATTTCAACAGAGCCCTGTAGTTAGGAGGACATCATACAACCAGAGTGCTCTTTTATTTGATCTTATTGTGGAAGAAAATGTAAATTGAAGTGCCATGAAAAGGTCCAGATAGGACTTTTTTTCAATAAAGGCCAGGGGGACAATCAAAAGAGTATCCAGCATGTTTTGGCGTCCAAAACCAATCCGTTTATCAGTAGTAGAAAAAACATAAGGACATTTCCATATCAATATAGCCTTCAAATTATTGGGTTCATGTGTTTCCAATGAAGGCTATTGTTAATGCACACAGTAAACAGCATTGATACATTTCTGGACAACTGTGCGTTCCTCCCTTGTGCTAACAATTTGGTAATGACCATCTTCTGTTCCAGCCTGATGGCACCCCTGTGGACAATTCGAGGTCCACATAGACATGGTTTGAAGAGTTTGGTTTGGAGGAACTTGAGCCTTGTACTCAACTCTACTAAACACATTTGGGATGAATTGGAAGCCAGTTGTGAACCAGATCTTCCTGTCCAGTATCAGTATCTGACCTCAAAAATCCTATTTCTTTGTTGCAATGATTGTTGCAAGTTTCTCTCCCATTTGACCCACTGCATTTTTTGCTGGGCTTGCCATTCCCGGGTCTATCTAAACTGGCCAGAAAACTTGCTGCACATGTGCTAACAGCGGCCAGAAGAAGTATTCCTATGTGTTGGTTATCCTCTAACCCACCTTCATTGCAAACTTTGTATAAACTTATTACCGATGTAAGACAGATGGAGTGTTTGACTGCTTCACATAGTGGTTCGTTTGCTGTATTTGAGATGATTTGGCTCCCGTGGGATACCTTCTCTTCCTCTATGCCAGCCCAAATTGTAAGACCATGATTTTTTTTTTTTTTTGCATTGTTACTATATGACTCCACTGGTCCTGACCAAGTGTAATCTTAGCCATCGATGTACTTCTATGTTTTGCTTGTTTTATTTTCCCTTTGTTTTCTGTAACACTTGATTTACTTGAAAACCAATAAAAATTGTTAATACAAAAAAAAAAAATCCTATTTCTGTAGAACTGGCAAAAATCGCAACAGACACACCCTATCTTTTTGGAAAGCCTTCACTGAAGAGTGTTATGCTTAGACAAAGTGGGACCAACTCCACATTAGTGCCTATAGTTTTGTAATTAGATGTCCAACACGATCATATAGGTGTGATGGTCAGGTGTCCATATAGTGCAGGGGTCTCCAAACTTTCTAAACAAAGGGCCGGTTTATTGTCCTTCAGACTTTAGGTGGTGCTGGACTGTGGCCAGCAGGAGTGGAAATTTTCCTGGCATTGGTATGAGTAAACATTGCCACATTTGGTATTAGTGGGATGAATAGTGCCTTGTCATTGGGAGGAATAGTGCCCCATCATTGGTATCATTGGGAAGTATAGTGCCTCATCATTGGTATCATTGGGAAGTATAGTGCCTCATCATTGGTAACAGTGGAATGAATAGTGCCCCATCATTGGTATCATTGAGAGGAATAGTGCCCCATCATTGGTATCAGTGGGAGGAATAGTGCCCCAACATTGGTGTCAGTGGGAGGAATAGTGCCCCATCATTGGTATCAGTCAGAGGAATAGTGCCCCATCATTGGTGTCAGTGGGAGGAATAGTGCCCCATCATTAGTATCAGTCAGAGGAATAGTGCCCCAATCATCGGTATCAGTGAGAGGAATAGTGCCCACCATTGGTAACAGTGGAATGAATAGTGCTCCATCATTGGTATCATTGAGAGGATTAGTGCCCCATCATTGGTAACAGTGGAATGAATAGTGCTCCATCATTGGTATCAGTGGGAGGAATAGCGCCCCATCATTGGTATCAGTGGGAGGAATAGTACCCCATCATTGGTATCAGTGGTAGGAATAGTGCTCCATCATTGGTATCAGTGGGAGGAATAGTGCCCCATCATTGATATCAGTGGGAGGAATAATGCCCCATTATTGGTATCAGTGAGAGGAATAGTGCCCCATCATTGGTATCAGTGGGAGGAATAGTGCCCCATCATTGGTATCAGTGGGAGGAATAGTGCCCCATCATTGGTATCAGTGGGAGGAATAGTGCCCCATCATTGGTATCAGTGGGAGGAATAGTGCCCCATCATTGGTATCAGTAGGAGGAATAGTGCCCCATCATTGGTGTCAGTGGGAGGAATAGTGCCCCATCATTGGTATCAGTGGGAGGTATAGTGCCCCATCATTGGTGTCAGTGGGAGGAATAGTGCCCCATCATCGGTATCAGTGGGAGGTATAGTGCCCCATCATTGGTAACATTGAGAGAAATAGCGCCCCATCATTGTTGTCAGTAGGAGGAATAGTGCCCATCATTGGTATCAGTGGGAGGAATAGTGCCCCATCATTGGTATCAGTGGGAGGAATAGTGCCCCATCATTGGTATCAGTGGGAGGAATAGTGCCCCATCATTGGTATCAGTAGGAGGAATAGTGCCCCATCATTGGTAACATGGAGAGGAATAGTGCCCCATCATTGGTAACATGGAGAGGAATAGTGCCGCATCATTGTTGTCTGTGGAAGGAACAGTGCCTCGTCATTGATGTGAATAGTTCCCCATTGTTAGTTTCAGTGGAAGGAATAGTGCCCCATCATTGGTGTCATCAGTAGAAATAGTGCCCCATCATTAGTATTAGTGGGAGGAATAGTGCCCCATTACTGGTGTCAGTGGGAGAGATGGTGTCCCATTGTTGGTATCAGTTGGCAGAATAGTGTGTTGTATCAATGGGAGGCTCCAAGGGCCAGATAAAGACAAGCAAAGGGCCACATTCGGCCCTGGGGCTGCAGTTTGAAGACCACTGATATAGTGTATTGTTACAACTGCTAATTTAGTTGTTTTTTTTGAGTTGTGATTTAATTCCTTATATGTATGGTGAATATACAGGTTTGCTTTAATGCCCAGTATTCTTACCTTTCCATGGTTTCCCCACCACTCCATTCACCATTGTGAGCTAAAAGACATACCCAATACTTCTGGGTATGGAGGAGCATCATTTGATAGCGCTGAGCCAATTAGCACGGTGTCACACGGGGAATCCATAACTCTGCGTAAGCTCCATGCACAAGGCTTTCCTTTGCTCCCAGTGACCGAACAGAGCAGTGGGGGAGCGAAGGGAATGTGCGTTTCTGTGAAGGAAGTTGCTGAAGTGACCTTGTTACCCAACACAGGATCCCTTTAAGATTATATAAGGAAGAAGAGACCCATCTGTTTTAAAAATTATATGAAATAAAGTTGAGTAGGGAGATGGAGAGAAATAGAGAGGGATGAGTGGGCTCTGCTAAGCTGACACTGTAACTAACTCACATTAAAAAGTGTGTCCGTTCTTTAAATACCGTGACGGACATTAATTATTGTGACATCTCAATGTCACCGCTCTCACCATTCTTCCACCCTTCCCCAACCGCGGTAACAGAGAAAACAAAATATCTCGCCCTACCTTGTAGGCTTGTCGGACTCCTCCGTTGTCTGCAATATTTTCTCCCAGAGTGATGATACCGCTAACCTGGAATGGAGATTTATTTTTATCATTTATTCTGCCTGTAATATAAAACCTCATGCTTTATAGTGCCAGTGCATCAAAATTAGCAGATTTCTTGGGAAAAAAGCAAAGACAAGGGCTTAGAGGTAAAATCTTTAAAGTGCTACTAAACCCACAAATCAGTCTGTATATGTAGTAAAGCATGCTTGTTATACTCACTGTGGAACCTAAGGGGTTAATCCTCCACATTATGTAAAAAGGCTGTTTGATCCTGTCTTCTCTGATCCTCCCCTTCTTCTACTGTCCCCAATCCATCTGCTGATAGTGCAGAGCTCTTGGAGTCACTCTACACATGCCCAATTTAGTTTGTATATGCTAGAGATTTTTTTTTTATTTTTGTTAGGAGAGTGCATGTGATAAGCACTGGGCTAATCAGCACTGTCCAGACAGAGGGTCAGAGGTCATGCAGCCTCATAGGACAGTCGAAGGAGAATGAAAACTCCTCCTACAAGCTTTACCAGTGCTCTGACGGATAGAAGTCACAAGACTGCTGTATACTGCTGATGAGAAAAGGTATTTAGCAGTTTATATTTACTAAAATAATTGCATTTCAATGTTCAGTGTACTACGGGAGACTAGATATAGTGAATGTAGGGTCCAGGGAGACCAGATATAGTGAATGCAGGGTCCAGGGAGACCGGATATAGTGAATGCAGGGTCCGGGGAGACCAGATATAGTGAATGCAGGGTCCGAGGAGACCGGATATAGTGAATGCAGAGTCCGGGGAGAGCGGATATAGTGAATGCAGGGTCTGGGGAGAGCGGATATAGTGAATGCAGGGTCTGGGGAGAGCGGATATAGTGAATGCAGGGTCCGGGGAGACCGGATATAGTGAATACGGGGTCCAGGGAGACCAGATATAGTGAATGCAGGGTCCAGGGAGACCAGATATAGTGAATGCAGGGTCCGGGGAGACCAGATATAGTGAATGCGGGGTCCGGGGAGACCAGATATAGTGGATGCAGGGTCTGGGGAGACCAGATATAGTGAATGCAGGGTCCGGGGAGACCGGATATAGTGAGTTCAGGGTCCTGGGAGAGCGGGTATAGTAAATGCAGAGTCCGGGGAGAGTGGATATAGTGAATGCAAGGTCCGGGGAGAGCAGATATAGTGAATGCAGGGTCCGGGGAGAGCGAATATAGTGAATGCAGGGTTCGGGGAGAGCGGACATAGTGAATGCAGGGTCTGGTGGGGAGAGTGGATACAGTGAATGCAGGGTCCGGGGAGAGCAGATATAGTGAATGCAGGTTCCAAGGAGACTGGATATAGTGAATACAGGGTCCGGGGAGAGCAGCTATAGCGAATGCAGGGTCCGGGGAGACCGGATATAGTGAATGCAGGGTCCAGGGAGACCAGATATAGTGAATGCAGGGTCCAGGGAGACCGGATATAGTGAATTCGGGGTCCAGGGAGAGCGGATATAGTGAATGCAGGGTCCGGGGAGACCAGATATAGTGAATGCTGCAGGGTCCGGGGAAACCAGATATAGTGAATGCAGGGTCTGGGGAGACCGGATATAGTGAATGCAGGATCCGGGGAGACCAGATATAGTGAATGCAGGGTCCGGGGAGACCAGATATAGTGAATGCAGGGTCCGGGGAGACCAGATATAGTGAATGCAGGGTCCGGGGAGACCAGATACAGTGAATGCAGGGTCCTGGGAGAGTGGATATAGTGAATGCAGGGTCCTGGGAGTGCGGATATAGTGAATGCAGGGTCTGGGGAGACCGGATATAGTGAATGCAGGATCCGGGGAGACCAGATATAGTGAATGCAGGGTCCGGGGAGACCGGATATAGTGAATGCAGGGTCCGGGGAGACCAGATATAGTGAATGCAGGGTCCGGGGAGACCAGATACAGTGAATGCGGGGTCCTGGGAGAGTGGATATAGTGAATGCAGGGTCCGGGGAGACCGGATATAGTGAATGCAGGGTCCGGGGAGACCAGATATAGTGAATGCAGGGTCCGGGGAGAGCGGATATAGTGAATGCGGGGTCCAGAGAGACCGGATATAGTGAATGCAGGGTCCGGGGAGACCAGATATAGTGAAAACAGGGTCTGGGCAGAGCGGATATAGTGAATGCAGGGTCTGGGCAGAGCGGATATAGTGAGTGCAAGGGTCCTGGGTTTAGTAAGACTTTAAAGTAGACCTGTCATCACCCCATAAAATGGGTATTTTTGGAACTTGGATCAAGGCTTTGTTTTTAAAGCGAATCTAAAGATATAGATATACAGGTAAATGAATGTCAGTATGGCTGCCGCATTTATGGTTGGTCATGAGTTAAACCCAAACTTTATTTACTATAGGGGCACATAGGGGCAATGCTTAGTTCAGCAGGACTTAGGTTGCATTCACACCTGAGCATTGCATTTTTGCGTGTTTTTTTGGATGTTTTGTCGCACGTTTTTATGCGTGTATTTAAGTGTTTTTGTAGAACGTTTTTAATCATTTTGGATCTTTGCCGGTTTTGTATTAGCCAATAGAGAAAACTATCATCTGTTACATTATTTGTCGCTGGGTGTTTCTGCTTTGAGCTGCTTCAAATATGCACCAATTTACAAAATTAGCTTCAAAACTTTTCTGAGTTTCAGGTGTTTAGGAGGGGAGATGTAAACCACCACCATAGAGGATAATTTATTTTTTTCTCCCTTCGAGCTACAAAACTCTCAGGTGTGAATGGGGCCTTAGGGGGCATCACCAGGCCTCGGCATTTTCAAATGGTCATACCATTTTCCATATTTTATTTTTCTTTTCTGGCCGTATTTGGACACTTTTGAACAAATTCAGCAATTGAGCTGTAGAGGAAAGGGGTGCAGGGAAATTTGAGGGGAGTCAGAGGACATTTTACTGGTTCTGACGTGGAGAAGACACAAGTGAAGGAGAACTGCAGGTGATCTCAGGATTATATCTTCCATATAAGGCCACAATTTAAATCAATACTGTGGCCCAAGAACCTTCAGAATCCAACACCAGAACTGTCAGAATCCTGGGTCCCTTTTGCAATCCGCCCAAGAACCATCAGAATCCAACACCAGCAGTGTTAGAATCCTGGGTCCCTTTTACAATCCACCCAAGAACCTTCAGAATCCAAACACCAGGAGTGTCAGAATTCTGGGTCCCTTTTGCAATCCGCCCAAGAACCATCAGAATCCAACACCAGGAGTGTGAGAATCCTGGGTCCCTTTTGCAGTTTGCCCTAGAACCATCAGAATCCAACTCCAGGAGTGTCAGAATCCTGGGTCCCTTTTACAATCCACCCAAGAACCTTCAGAATCCAACACCAGGAATGTCAGAATCCTGGGTCCCTTTTGCAATCTGTCCAAGAACCTTCAGAATCCAACACCAGGAGTGTCAGAATCCTGGGTCCCTTTGGATTCTGAAGGTTCTTGAGCAGATTGCAAAATGGACCCAGGATTCTCACACTCCTGGTGTTGGATTCTGAAGGTTCTTGGGCGGATGGCAAAAGGGACCCAGGATTCTCACACTCCTGGTGTTGGATTCTGAAGGTTCTTGGGCAGATTGCAAAACACCAGGAGTGTCAGAATCCTAGGTCCCTTTTGCAATCCGCCCAAGAACCTTCAGAATCCAACACCAGGAGTGTCAGAATCCTGGATCCTTTTTGCAATCCGCCCAAGAACCTTCAGAATCCAACACCAGGAATGTCAGAATCCTGAGTCCCTTTTGCAATCCGCCAGCTCCTATGTCACTTCTTGGCCCTGTAGTGATGTAGGGTCTAGAAGAAGTGCAGTGGGCGATGTTGTCATCCAACACTCCCAGAAGTGTTGAATTTTGAAGGTTCTACACTACAATACAACCCAGTTTAGTGGCGCGGATGGTGGGAGAGGCACATATTAACTACCTTCTTTGCAGGGAGAACACTTTTTAACCACTGGATTTCCGGAAGGTTTTACCCCCTTCACGACTAGGGCATGTTTTGCTATTCAGCACTGCGCTGCTTTAAGTGGTAATTGGGCGGTCATGCAACGCTGTACCCAAATGAAATTCACATCATTTTTTTCTCACAAATAGAACTTTCGTTTGGTGGTATTTGATTTCCACTGCGTTTTTTATTTTTTATTAATTAAAAAAGAGAGAAAATTTTTAAAGAAAACGTTTTTACTTTCTGCTATAAAACATATCTAATAATAATAATAATAATAATAAAAAAACAAATTTATTCATAAATTTAGGCCAGAATGTATTCTATTACATGTCCTTGGTTAAAAACAATCCCAGTATTGATTGTTTTTTGCGAGAGCTATAACATCTACAAACGATGATATATATATATATATATATATATATATATACTGGAATTTTTATTTTTTTATATGTCATACTTAACTAATTTCTTCATACATTTAAGCCAAAATGTATTCTGCTACATGTCTTTGGTAATAAAAAAAATCCCAGTATTGATTGGTTTTTGTGAGAGTTATAACATCTACAAACGATGATATATATACTGGAATATTTATTAATGTATTTTTTATACTAGTAATGGCGGTGATCAGCGACTTATAGTGGGACTGTGATAGTGCGGCGTGAAATATGACACTAACTGACACTAGGTGGGAGGTACATTAACTGCCACTGACATCACCAGTGACACTAATACAGTGTTCAGTGCTAATAATGTACACTGTCAGTGTACTAATGACAGTGGCTGGGAAGGGGTTAACATCTTGGGGTAATCAAGAGTTTAAGCGTGTGCTTAACAATGTGTAATGGGTGCTGCTTTTTACAAAAAATGTGTTTGTTCCTTCTCTGCTTTGCAGAAAGAAGAAATGCACAGATCGTTCCCTCTGTACAGAGCCTTGTGTGTTTGTCAACACAGGGCTCTGGGTTTTGATTGGACACAGCCGATCAATAGGTCTCAGAAATGAATCATTGGCTGAAACCAACTAACAAAATCCTGCTGTGTCCAATCACAGTGGAAGTCTGCCTAAAACCCAGAAATAGGTGCCGATGTACAGATACATCATTCTTGTGCCTGTACGAGCCGCAGTAAAAGTACTGTAGGCGGTCAGCATGTGGCAAAAGAGAAGCTCATAGCATTTAATCCTCCACCTCTTCCACCTAGATCACAGGCTGTGTGTTTCTATTGATGCACACAGTCTAGGGAGACACCACTCCAGTTCCTGAATACAGAAGTGGTTGCATAGTGGTTCTTGCAAGAGAAAGGCCAGAAAGTAGAAAACCTGGGGCAGTGGTCATGGCACCAGCTTAAGCTGGAACATTGGCAAGAATTAAAAGATAAAGAAGCTGCACATTCATTGAGTGACTGAATCAACTGTTTAAGTGCTTACCAACCTTAGGGTTTATTACCACTTTAAATGTTCGAGTCAGAGGTCTGGAATGCTCTGGTATATTTAAAAGGCTATAAAAGCACAAAGGTACTTACGTTTTGTCCACCAGCCAAATCCCATGTATAGTTGCCGTATTGGTAGACCATACAACGGGACTGCTCCTTAAAGTGCATCGCTGAATAGTTACTCCACCAGTCGAACATGTTTCCATCTTTGTCAAAATTCCTGCCTGTGTTTAATAATTACATTTAATCATTTTTTTTTGTCTTGATCTTATCAGTTCTTCATCAACAAAGGTAAAACACTCATTGGGTTACCATTATCATCAAATCCATGAGTGATTTCATGACCGATGACCATGCCGATTCCACCGAAGTTCAACGCTTGGGGTTGATGCTTGCTGAAGAATGGGGGTTGAAGGATCCCAGCAGGAAATACTGCAAAGTGACATAACTGTGAGCATGCTGTCCTTTGAGAACTGTATTAATGACCAAGGCTTTTACAAATACATTAGTGGCATTTGCGTCTTTGAGGTCTGCCGTATTATGCCATGCGCCAACATGCATAAGGTAGCCCATTCAAAATGTAACATAGAAGGAAGCATGTGGAAATCTCTACAAAGTAAAAGGAATTCCTCTTAGAAAGCTGTTCCCAGAAAAGATTTCCTCACTGGAAGATTTCCCCTCTTTTCTTGTTATGGAAACGTGGCACCTCTCCGACACCCCAAGTGTCCATGAGTTCATGGCTAAAAATGGGGGGACTAAGAAAGGAAATTGGGTGCCAGTCACTTTTGTCTCTTTAATGTATTATTGCAGAACAGTTAAGGAGGTGAGGGTTAGGGTTCCAGATAACGTAGCAGATCACTGACAGACCCTCCAGATCCAGATTAAAGTTCCAACTTCACAGTGTCAGAAACTTTAGGCTGACCCAGCAACACTGTAAGCACGTTCTCAAATTTCATAGCATCCTCCAAGTGAGTCACCAGGCCCTTCTGAGACCAGGCTTCTTCCTGGCTCTCTCCAGCAAGGGGTGTCCCCTGGGTCTCCTCCTTGGCACAGCTTCCTCCAGATCTGGCAGGACAGCTTCAGGATCACTTCAGCACATGTTAGGCCCCAAAACTGGCCATCAGGTCTTACAGCAGAGCTCCATCCAGGAGCAACTCCCTAGGCCTCTGCCCAGGGGAAGACAGCGAGCACATGACCTCTCCCAAATATTCATATCCTCCCCCAGCATACACCAGTGGCCTCAACCTCCTAATGGATTGGCTGAAGAAAATATAAATATTCATAACCTAATTTCATTTGTGAAATCTCATACTATGACTAGTCACACCAGTGACATCTACTAGCGACAGTGAGAAATCACAAGCCAACTTCAGCTTAGGGAGAAACCAGGTGAAAAACTAAAGAATCGGTCTGAGCTAAATACAACCCAGCCAAAAACTAAATTGACATAGTAGCCCCTGTTTAGGACAAGGGGACTACATTAACAACTCTTTAATTTGGGTCTCTAGTCTCCGCTATGCTGTTTGGTCTTTCCTGTTGCCCCGTACGTCACTATTGAGTCCTGTATTGATGTAGGAGTCATCAGGAGAAAACATTGGCCACTTTGTTTTCATGATTAGGGATGGCCTTGGGCTCAATCTGAACCCACGTTCAGCTGTCCCCGAAAGGAAGCTGTCAGTGCCAGCCCAATGAGCTGCCACCAGGGCATTCCCAGCCTCACAGCTACATGTACACAAAGGGGCGGGGAGGGTCATGACATCAATGACCTAATATGGCCACTTATCAATGATATCATGAGCATTCTCGCATCTTTGTGTACATGTAGCTGCGCGGCAGGAAATGCCCCAGCCACAGCTGATTGGGTTGGCATTGACAGCTTCTTTTCAGTCATGGCTGGACATGGGTTCAGGCTAAACTCATGCTCATCCCCAATCATGAATAAAGTGGCCAGTGGTTCCCCCTATTGGCTCCTATATCAGTACTTAAATGGGCTGGCACTAAGAGCTTCCTTCTTGGTTTGTCTGAACATGGGATTCAGCTGAACCCAAGCTCATCCCTATTCATGATTTTATTTCAGCCATGACTGAAAAGAAGCTGTCAATGCCAGCGGGGACCAGAGACCCAAATTAAAGAGTTGTTAATGTAGTCCCCTTGTACTGATATAGGAGCCAATAGGGGGAACCACTGGCCACTTTATTCATGGTTGGGGATGAGCATGAGTTTAGTCTGAACCCATGTTCAGCCATAACTGAAAAGAAGGATCTACATCTACAGGATTTGGCACCAGGAAGCTTTTTTGGTAATTTTTTATTTTTACTCTATATTTGGCCCTCCTATTCCTTATGTTTTGAACTGTATGTTATTGTACCTTCCTCCTTTATATTATAAAGCTCTGCGCAAACTTTTCACGTAATATAAATCCTGTATGATAATAATAATATTTTTGTGTTTATTTTAACAACAGAGCTGCATTGATCCTCTAATAGAATAAAGCCGGCTACTCGATAACATCCGTTGCAACAATTCTTTATTGGCTACACTGCAGGATATATGCTCACCTCCAGGACTTCTCAAGAGCCCCCGGAACTCCCTACCCCAGTATGTCTGGTTAGGTCAGCCCCCACCCTGCCTGCCTTTAGGAGACCTTTGAAAACTCACTTATTCGGGGAAGCCTACCCCACCTCCACCTAAGAACTGTACTTAAGCCACCTCCATCAGATCATCCCCACCTCCTCCTTCCTTTAGATTGTAAGTTCCACGAGCCGGGCCCTCCTAGTCTTTCTGTACTGAAAGTATTGTAATTGTACTGTCTCCCTTTATATTGTAAGGCACTGTGCAAACTGTTGGCGCTAAATAAATCCTGGATAATAATAATAATAATTATATAGCACTAACGCACTAATACATTTTGGCTGAAGACTTTGTCATTGCATGCTATGAGTAAGGATTTGGACGAAACGCGTAAGGATGCTACTGCTGTATCCTGCCATGTGTCCAATAAAGAATTGTTGCAATGAATGTTATCAAGTAGCCAGCTTTATTGTAGGACTATTGCTACAGTTCAAAGACATCTGGGCCAAAGCACCGTTTTCCAGTCTCCCAGTTAATTGGCGATAGAGCGTGTTACTTTTGCTGTTCAGAGATGCTTTGATCTACCCAAACAAATCAGCCAAATTTGCAAATGTGACCTTTTGACTTTCTTCCGCTGTCCTTCGAGAGCTGTACTTGGATATTAGGTGGTTCATCTAGTCAATATCTCCTTTGGACACCTAATAAATCTCATCTTGGTGCCAAAATGATACTCTATATTTGGCCTACAAGAAAGAACGCAAACCATGCACGTCTAAAGGGATGTTTTTTTGCAAAGTTGGTGGTACGAATCATATTTTTTCAGCTTACAGCCTATCAATGAAAGCTGTTTTGTGATTGGCTAGTAATTGTGGATGAAGGGTGCGGTTTTCACTTTCCACACAAAGAAACTCTCACTCCCTCCAGCCGTGTTTCACTTTAACCTGATCACTATGATTCACTGCCATCAACCCGCTAAGTCAACTACATCAATTTCTGCAAAGAAGATTCACCTACCGATCTGATTTCGATTTGGTGAATAGAAAGCATCAGCCACCGCTGCTCCAATGATCCAGCTGCAAAAGAATTAAATACATACTTTCTGAGATCACAAAGAGGGACCTCTTTCAGCATGAAAGCATGTAGACAATTGATAAACCCCCTACCAAATTCCGCCCCCCGGGACCTGGAAGAATATAAATGCACAAAAAAAATGATCAATTAAACCCACAAATGTTTCTATTCAGGACTGCTTTACCTTCACACCGGATTTACAAATAACAAATCCATTGCATTTTGAGATTTTGGTAATTAAATAATACATTAACCCACATGAAGACCAAGCAATTTCTGGCACGTTTTGTTTAAATCAGTATTTTTTGCTAGAAAAATACTTAAAACCCCCAAACATTTTATATATATCTATCCTGTATACACACCTATATATTTTTTTTTTAGCAAAGACCCTAGAGCAGGAGTGTCAAACTGGCGGCCCACCAGCTGTTGTAAAACTACAAGTCCCATCATACCTCTGCCTTTGGGAGTCATACGTGTAACTGTCAATCTTGCGATGCCTCATGGCACTTGTAGTTTGGCAACAGCTGGAGGGCTGCCAGTTTGACACCCGTGCCCTAGATAATGCAATGGCGATTGTTGCAATTTTTTTTATGTCATATGCAGGGGCGGACTGACAACTCATGGGGCCCCCGGACAATAGGGGATCATGGGGCCCCTGTGTCTTTGCCCAAACTCAAAAAAGCCTATGAAAAAGGTACCAGGGGCATCTCATGGGGCCCCCTACTGACCCCGGGCCCTCGGGCAGTGCCCGAGTTTCCAAATGGTCAGTCCGCCCCTGGTCATATGGTATTTCGGCAGCGGTTTTTTAAACGCAATTTTGTGGGTGAAAAAATACAGTTTAATGATTTAAAAAAAAAAACAAAAAAAACCACAATATATACCCCATTACTTTTTATAAGCTATGAAAGAGGGTGTTACAGCAATAAAATAGATACCTAACATGTCATGATTTAAAATTGCGCATGCTTATGGAATGGCGACAAACTTCGGTACCTAAAAATCTCCATAGGCAATGCTTCAAAACCTTTACAGGTTACCTTATTAGAGTTACAGAGGAGGTCTAGCAATAGAATTATTGTTCTCGCTCTAATGTTCCCGGTGATACCCCACGTGTGCTGCAAACACAGTTTACATATGTGTGCTGGACTTACGTATGCGTTCACTTCTGCGTGCAAGCATGGAGGGATGGGGGCGCTTAGAATTTTTTTTTCTTATTTATTTTATTTTTTATTTTTACACTGTTATTTTATTTTTTTTTTTTATTCCTATTACAAGGAATTGTAATAGGAATAGACAAACCCAGGGGCAGACTGACAACTCATGGGGCCCCCGGGCAATAGGGGATTATGGGGCCCCTGTGTCCTTGCCCAAACTCAAAACAGCCTATGAAAAAGGTGCCAGGGGCATCTCATGGGGCCCCCTACTGACCCCGGGCCCTCGTGCAGTACCCAAATTTCCAAATGGTCAGTCCGCCCCTGGACAAGCCTATTGTCTGATAATGTAATTATAAAGTAATAATATAAATATCTATCTAATCAGTTGTATCCGACCCTTGGCGATTGCATGGACCTTCACTTGTAAGTGACTATTTCCATGAATTCTCTTAGCAATTATTTTTACAAGGTAGGTTGCCAGGTCTTTCCCCAACCCCCACCATGCAGGAGATCCCGCATGGCCAGGGCTGAAACTAGGACAATTTTGACAGGAGCCAATTAACCTACCAACATGGAGGAAACCCAGGCAAACTCCATGCAGGAGGTGCCATGGTTGGGAATCAAACCCATGACCCATTTGCTGCATGGCAGATGTGCTAACCACTAAGCCACTGTGCCGCCCCAATGTAAATATAATAATATAATATAATAATAAAAACAATAAAGTCCTTGTTTTAGTTCTAAACAGGGGCGGACTGACCATTTGGAAACTCGGGCACTGGCCGAGGGCCCGGGGTCAGTAAGGGGCCCCATGAGATGCCCCTGGTACCTTTTTCATAGGCTTTTTTGAGTTTGGGCAAGGCCACAGGGGCCCCATGATCCCCTATTGCCCGCGAGCCCCATGAGTTGTCAGTCCACCCCTGGTTCCAAATGTAATAAAGAGAATCTATTCAAAACAATATACATCCCCTTTTATAAAAAAAATGTATACATTTTATACTGTATATTATATGAACTATTTTCATTTGTCTCCCATATTCCAGTTCAAATACTTACGCATCTGGATCAACGGGTTCTCTGAGCTTCTTGAGGCTTTTCTGTGCTCCAGCTTTTAAAATCTCCAATATATTCTCGAAATATTTTTGCTCGATGAAGTTTAACTGCAGAGAGAGACAGACAGGGAAAAAAAATAAAAATCAATACTTCATGCACTTGACTTCTATCTCCGGAGCTGTGTGTATGTATTTTTCCCGGTCTTCTCAGGCTATTATTTTTGTAGTGTGCTCAGTAATATTCTGCCAGTGAAGAGCATTGCAATTATCCCCTGACCTTCCTTCTCCCATAGAAGCATTTTACCAAACTGCTCAGCTGTCACAAGAACTGCTCAAGTCCCTGCAAATCAAAGGGACGCAGTCAGATGGCCGTAAATCGCGGGATAGAAAATAAGTGATGCTCAAAGCCATTTTAGAATTCAGGGCCGTGAAGGACAGGCTGGCGTACTTGCGCTCTTGTGTCACGAATCGAGAAGGTTTCATCTGTGTGACATATCTTATACAGAAAGTAGACATAAAGGAAATGGTGTAAATTCTCGTATTTGGAATAAAGGCTGTTCTAGGAAACGAGGACCTTTTTATCACAGCCATTTTATGTGACTGAGGGACTGCAGAAGACCAAGGATTGCTAGTACCTCCAACCCTGTAACACACAACCAGGGGCGGACTGAAAACTCATGGGGCCCCTGGGCAATAGGGGATCATGGGGCCCCTGTGTCTTTGCCCAAACTCAAAAAAGCCTATGAAAAAGGTACCAGGGGCATCTCATGGGGCCCCCTACTGACCCCGGGCCCTCGGGCAGTGCCTGAGTTTCCAAATGGTCAGTCCGCCCCTGGACACAACCTCTACACCTCCCTCTAACCCAAATGACCAGACAACAACTACCCATTTTGAAGTCAAATGCCCATAGCAGCCTTTTATTTATTTATTTCAGGTACTTATATAGCACTGTCAATTTATGCAGCACTTTATATATATATTGAACATTCACATCAGTCCCTAACCCTCAAGGGGTGTACAATCTAAGGTCCCCAACTCACATTTATACATACACATACTAGGGGCAATTTAGACAGGATCCAATTAACCTACCAGCATGTCTTTGGAGTGTGGGAGGAAACCGGAGCACCCGGAAGAAACCCACGCAAGCACAGGGAGAACATGCAAACTCCAGGCAGGAGGCACCATGGTCAGGAATCAAACCCATGACCCATTTACTGCAAGGCAAATGTGCTAACCACTAAGCCACTGTGCCACCCATTTTGAAGTCAAATGCCCATAGCAAACTTTTATTTATTTCAGGTACTTATATATTGCCATCAATTTACATACATATTGTACATTCACATCAGACCCTAACCCTCAAGGGGCATACAATCTAATTTACACTCACATCAGTCCCTAACCCTCAAGGGGCATACAATCTAAGGTCCCCAGCTTACACATACTAGACATTTTGCCCTGAAGAAACCTCAGCTGGTTGAGAGAGGCTGATTTACGCAGCAATTATATATATTGTACATTCACATCAGTCCCTAACCCTCAAGAGGCATTCAATCTAAGGTCCCTAACTCACATTCACATCAGTCCCTAACCCTCAAGGGGTGTACAATCTAAGGTCCCTAACTCACATTCATACATACACATACTAGGGCCAATTTAGACAGGAGCCAATTAACTTACCAGCATGTCTTTGGAAAGGGAGAAAACCCATGCAGGAACAGGGAGAACATGCAAACTCCAGGCAGGTGGTGCCATGATTGAGATTCAAACCAACGACACCGAGTACGGCCAGGCGGAAGTGCTAACCATTTAGCCACTGTGCTGCCCATTTTAACACAAGAAACAGAAGTAGCCTCCCTAGCGGTCTGATTATGTCCATATTTCTGTGCTCAAAGCGGTACATTTTTTTGCATGGAAATATGTATTTTTTTTATTGTAGGCCTATAATTTTTAGGAATAACTCACTGAAATCTGTCCGAACAAGAGTCTAGTAAACATCCCGGGTATGATAAAATTTGAAACATGAAATTATAAATTATAATTTAATAAATAATCATAAAAAATAATAATATAATAATAATAAATTTAATTCAATAATATAATCAAACCAAAAACACTGAAATGTGAAATAGAGCGCCAAGTTCGCACATCGCTGAGCAAAGTCGCAGAACCGTTTTCAGTGTCTGATGAGGAATTTCCACCACTAATCATTATCACTCAATTCTGCAAGTGGTTCTGATTTACTATCGCTGTTCTCTAGCCGGTCTAAAACCACTTTTGACCTAAAGGGACGCTTTTTGGACGCCATGGACGTTTCTCAGTTTCCAGGCAGAAAGAAAAGTAATAATGCAGGCAGGGCGCCGGACAAAGCACTCGGGACAAAATGTATGTGAAATGGTTTGATACAGGAATGTTATACTATGTGATTTTAGTGGATTTAGTGAATGTCACTTTTTCACATTTTTTAATTTCCCGCCAGTTCCGTCTCCCGTACATCCCGACGTCGCAGGGAATGGAACCCAGAAGACAGATGCCGGCATCGGCCAGAGGAGATTACAGGGGACACTGCAGGGGGGACATCGCGGGAGCGCAGGGCGAGGTAAGTGAGGAAGAGATCCCGGAGCAACGCTGCAGTGTAATCCCGAGTGTAGCTCGGGGGGGTTACCGCTTGTGGTGCTGAAACTTTTCCCCGAGCTACACTCAGGAATACCGCCAGGGTAACACAACATTGAGGACAAAACACATTAAATGCATAACAGAAGAACAAAATATTGGTATAATTGAGCCTACCAGGTCTAAGGTCTTTGAAGGCACATTCATGATCACAACTGGCTGTATCTGCCAGCAGGAGAATAAGGCGCTCTCCGCCTTTGGGACATTATCCCACCTCCACTCACTGGCCACTTTATTAGGCAGGGGCATCCCGAGGCAGGTGCGGGGGGTGGGCTCCGCACGGGGTGACACTGGACCCACTCCACAAAAAGGTAAATTGTAAAGCAAGCCGACGATCCCCGCAGGATGGATCCGATCCATCCTGCGGGGATCGTCGACTTTCTTTACAACTTACCATTTCTTGGAGTGGGTCCTGCTGGGATCGTCGGCATGCAACCTATACGGGGTGACATCGGACCCGCTCCAAGAAAAGGTAAGTTGTACAAAAAAGCGACGATCTCCGCAGGATGGATCGGATCTGCGGATTGAGCATAATGGATCTGAGTCAGGGGCGGACAACTCATGGGGCCCCCGGGCAATAGGGGATCATGGGGCCCCTATGTCCTCGCTCACAATCAAACCGCACCCAAAAAAGCCTCTGAAAGGTACCAGGGGCATCTCATGGGGCCCCCTACTGACCCTGGGCCCTCGGGCAGTGCCTGATCGGAGTCCGATCCATTATGTTCAATCCGCAGATCTGATCCAATTTGCGGGGATCGTCGGAGGGGGTGTCACCAAGTGTTACCGCACCGGGTAACACCAACCCTAGGGACGCCCCTGTTATTAGGTACACCTGTTCAATTGGTAGCACAAATTGCTAACCAGCCAATCACATGGCAGCAACTCAATGCATTTAGGCATCTAGACGTGGTGAAGACGACTTGTTGAAGTTCAAACTGAGCATCAGAATGAGGAAGAAAGGGGATTAAAGCAACTTTGAAGGTGGCATGGTTCATCTGTCCACATACATAACCACCTCCCTTCTGCCCTGCCCTGGATCCATCATACTTTGTGATTGAAGCAGTGTGAAACATTGCCATCTGAATCATAATTTAACTAAACTCACCAAGCCCCATATTATTTTCAAATCCTTTCCCAAGCATATACAAAGATTAACTGGGAATGTAGTATAGTTACCAGCTTTCTCCAAGCCTTTGGTCCACTGCTTTTTGCACCCACACACAAAAGAAGACAGGATCCTGGATGAAGTGTCTGTGCTTGTGCTGAACAATAAACCCTTTAGAAGTGGTTTGTATTCTTCTAAAAAGACATGTTAGAACCAGGGGCGGACTGACAACTCATGGGGCCCCCGGGCAATAGGGGATCATGGGGCCCCTGTGTCCTTGCCCAAACTCAAAAAAGCCTATGAAAAAGGTACCAGGGGCATCTCATGGGGCCCCCTACCGACCCGGGCCCTCGGGCAGTGCCCGGGTTTCCAAATGGTCAGTCCGCCCTGGTAGGAACTTGGATCTAAACCTTTGTTCTACCAGCTTTTGTACACATCTAGTTCTGTCCAGATCACCCTACTGAAGTACTTACTGATGCTGTCTCCTGGTCTAGTTTGTCGTTCTGGTCTTCCAAAATATAGTCTGGATATCCAATTTGCTCTTTAATTGATAAAGCCTAAAAAGACATGTAATAATATTTCAGCAAAGTATAACTACAAATGAGCAAATGTTTTAAAATATGTAAGCATAAATCACCAGCGCCAAAATTAAACAACATAAAACATCAGTGCAAACCCACACAAAAAAAAAATGTAAACAATACAAACAGCGCAAAAATAAATAAAAAATAAATAAAATATATAATGTGTTTCCCCCCAAAATATTATATCATGACATATATAAATAAATATAAATAATATTGATAAAATTGATAGAAAAAAAGTCACACTCCAAAATAAGTGAAAAAATCTTTAACCACTTCCAGTCCGGACACTTTCACCTCCTTCCTGTCCAGGGCAATTTTCAGCTTTCAGCGGTATCACACTTTGAATGACAATTGCGTGGTCATGCAACACTGTACCCAAATGAATTTTTTACCATTTTTTTGAGACAGATAAAGCTTTATTTTGGTGGTATTTATTCACCGCTGGGATTTTAATTTTTTTTGCTATGTAAATTAAAATGTCCAAAAATTTTGAAAAAACGTGTTTTTTTAATAAAATTTTGCAAATAAATGATATTTCATCATAAATCTTGGCCAAAATGTATTCCGTTATCTTTTTAGTAAAAAAAAAAAAATCCAAATTAGTTTATAACCAAAAATTATAATTTTTAAACATTTTTTTTAATTTTTATTTTATTTTTTTATATTATTATTTTATTTTTTTACATACTGTCACCCTAGCAGTACAGTGTCACCATGGTGACACTGTACTACTTGTGGAAGGTGATGAAGATTTTTTTTTTTTTGCACTGATTGCTTTTACACCCATATAGGATGTAAAAGCAATAATTTCTCTTTCTCTCTGTCTGCATTCTTGCAGTCATTGAGAAATACTGTGTGAGATGTGATTGGTCACAGCTTGTCACATGGTACAGGGCTGTTGTGAATAGCCTTGTACCATGTGACCTCTGTGATCATTCACAGATTTCACACGTAGTAAGCAATGATGTCACAAGTGACATCTTGCTTACTACTTTGCATGTGATCACTGATTGGCCAATCAGTGATCACATGATCGGGACCTCATACAGAGGTCCCGTCCGACGATCGGTGTTTTACTGTGTCCGGAGGACACAGCGGGCACCGGATCGTGGTGCTGCATGCTCCCAGGGAGCGTGCACAAGCAGGGTGCGGGGAGGCCATTTATAAACGGCCACCCGACCCTGCACTGCCACCGTCCGGCCGTTTATATACAACGGCCGGTCGGGAAGTGGTTAAAAAACACAAAAAGTCCTCTTTCCAAAGAAATGTGCTTCCACCAGGAATAATGCTCAAACAATGTATACCACACTCACCAGATAATGGTGAAAAAAAATGCCTTTTAGGTTTAATTTGGGGATCCTAGACCCAGTTGATATGCCTCCAGATCTCCTCTCCACCCAAGAATAGCCAACTTCCAACCTGTTCTTGGAGAGTGGAGTCTGGTGATCCTGGAGGTTGGAGGTTGGCTATTCTTGGGTGGAGTGGAGATCTGGAGGCATATCAACTGGGTCTAGGATCCCCAAATTAAACCTAAAAGGCGTTTTATTTCACCATTATCTGGTGAGTGCGGTATATTTTGTTTGAGCATTATTCCTGGTGGAAGCAGGACTTTCTGTGTTTTTTAAAGATTTTTTTCACTTATTTTGGAGTATTTTGTGCGCTGTTTGTATTGTTTAAATCTTATAAAATGTATCCTATTTCTAATCCTGAAATCAGCAATATTTGTGGCTGAGATTTGTACTTGTTGGGTCAACATCGACACGGGTTGTACTTCTGGGTTGTGATGACTTTCACGTAGAAGAACAGATAAAGTAAATGATGTTGAGCCGTTTCATATTATTCACTAAATATCATCAAAGATCAGAATTCCTCGAGACGCTTGATTATTCTAAGAATGTAAACCACCCCAGGACTGGGCTATTTTCTTTTTCTTGTTGATACTGTCATTTTACTAATGTTTCCAAAACAGAACTTGTTTTGGACATCATGGTGGTTCACTAAAATATAAAAGACCACACATGCAGCAATGTGTTCTCATCTACTACTATCTGATCTACTTTCTAAGATACAGACTTAATACAAAAAAGTCAAGAAGCATAAATAAATTATACCATCGATTTTAATTAAAAGTATATAATCATCCTCACTATGTTGAAGATTAGACATTAATGGAAGACCTGACTAGTTCCCTCAACGGGACATATTCTAAGTTCTGAGCCACATGGTTCTATTGGTTGGACTTCTTCATAGAGAAATGCAATCAGCCTGTCCTACTCCAGCTCACCCTGACCAAATAACATCCCCATTACACACCAACTAATAAATACCCATTACCCATTTCTAGGACAATTAAATACCTGAAGATTCTTCCATGCCTTCCTCGTCCTCTTCTCTGACCCATCCTATTTACCTCTCCTTCTTCCCCTCACCTCTCCTTCAAAGGGTCCTGACTCTCCCTGTTTGGCATGTCTCTCTCTTCTCTATACCCCCCCCCTTCCCATTTCACACCCCACCTCCATTGCCTGACACACCAGTTAGATTGATGCCATTTCCATCACCCTCCACCCCTTTTATCCATGATATCCCACCATTACTCTCAAGCCCATCTACTTTTCTTCTTAACTAAGACCAAACAAAATTTATTAGCAGTAAAAGATGTCTTGAACCATTTAGCCTATGTCTCGGCAGCTTTCCTATTGCTTCTAAGTACATTTTACTTCAGCTAAACCCACAATACTTCTTCCACTAATTCTGATCAAAATGTTGTGAAGAGGTCTCTATACCAGGGGTCTCTAAACGTTATAAATAAAGGGCCAAGTTTACTGCCCCTCAGACTTTAGGAGGCCTGGACTGTGACCAGCAGAAGAAGCAAATGCCCTGATATCAGTCGGGGTAAACATTGCTCCATCTTTGGTATTAGGGGGAGAAATAGTGACCTATCATTGGTGTCAGTGAGAGTAATAGTGTCCCATCATTGGTGGAAGTGGGAGGAATAGTGCCCCATCATTGGTGTCAGTGGCAGGTATAGTGCCCCATCATTGATATCAGCAGCAGGATTAGAGCCCCATCATTGGTGTCAGTGGGAGGAATAGTGCCTCATAGTTGGTGTCAGTGGGAATAACAATGCCCCATTGTTGATGCCAATGGGAGGAATAGTGCCCCATTGTTTGTTTCAGTGGGAGGAAGAGTGCCCCATTGTTGATATCAGTGGGAGGAATAGTGCTCCATTTTTGGTGTTAGTGGGAGGAATAGTGCCCCATTGTTGGTGTCAGTGGGAGGAATAGTGTCCAATTGTTGGTGTCAGTGAGGAATAGTATCCCATTGTTGGTGTCAGTGGGAGGAATAGTGCCCCATTGTTGGTATCAGTGGGAGGAATAGTGCTCCATTGTTGGTGTCAGTGGGAGGAATAGTGCCCCATTGTTGGTGTCAGTGGGAGGAATAGTATCCCATTGTTGGTGTCAGTGGGAGGACTAGTGCCATATTGTTGGTGTCAGTGGGAGGAATAGTTCCCCATTGTTGGTGGCAGTGGGAGGAATAGTGCTCAATTGTTGGTTTCTGTGGGAGGAATAGTGTCAAATTGTTGGTGTCAGTGGGAGGAATAGTGCCCCATTGTTGGTGTCAGTGGGAGGAATAGTGCTCCATTGTTGATGTCAGTGGGAGCAATTGTGCCCCATTGTTGGTGTCAGTGAAATGAATAGTGTTAACAACTTGTCTGCCTCTGCACAGTAGCTCCAAATAGGGACTCAAACCATACACAGCCCTCTGGAACTGTAAATTACTCAACAGGCTCTCTTTGTAAGTGTAAAGCTTTCAACACTTTCCTGAAGAACCTCTTTAAGGTGGGATACATGCCAGGAGAGTTGTATTAGTTTAACCTTTCCATTGTCATTGGTTGCCAAATATGTTCCAGATTGGGCTATTCACAACCAATAATCTCAGGCTTTGCACTCTTCTCATATATGGATGGAAGGTCAATCAACCCAAAAGTTATATTTTAGTTATAGGAGTAGCTTGATAGATTGATTCATCTCTTGGCTTCTTCAAGGTCTTGGATACTCAAAGAACAAGATCTCCTTGCCATGGTTTCTCCACACCTTGGAGTTTTGTGTGTCCGTGCTCATATGTGTGTTCCAGCTCTGCCTATTACATTCTACATCATTTAAATGAAGTAGAAAATCCAACAGGAGGAGTGGGAACCCTTCATAATGTGTACATCAGGTGTCAGGCCCAGGAACGTAGCACAGAGATCTCACCAGTAGAGTTCCCAAGACGATGGAGTAGATGTTCTCTTGCAAGGGAAGTCAGAGGACATCTACCAAGCATTCACTTACAAAAAATAGTTTGGTTGGCTAAACTCTATAGCATCTTAGGTTTGGGTAGACAGAACCTTAACCAGGTCATTTTATCTATTTGTACACTAAAGAGAACTAAAGAGGAGAACTGTGGACTTAAAGGTGCTGAAGGATGAACAGGCTAAAAAACTCAATCATTTAGATTTTAGATCCCTCAAAGTCTTCCTGAAGAAGTGGGTTTATCCTGTGAAATGCATTGAGGCTTCAATGTACTTATATGGGAATGTGGTGCTTGATTGACTGATTCCTCTATACAGTTGCAAGAAAAAGTATGTGAACCCCTTGGGATTACGTGGAGTTTTGCATGAATTGGGCATAAAATGTGCTCTGAACGTCATCTAAGTCACAACAATAGAAGAACACCATCTGCTGAACATAATACTACACAAACATTAGATGTGGCCATGGTTTAATTGCACATAACATGTAAACATTCACAGTGCAGGGAGGAAAATGTATGTGAGGCCCTAGCTTAATGACTTCTCCCAGAGCTAATTGGAGCCAGGAGTGAGCCAACCTTGACTCCAATCAGTGTGATGATATTGGATGTGTTGCTGACAGCTGTCCTGCCCTTAAAAAACACACACCTGTTTTGGGTTTACTGGTTTCAAGAAGCACTGTCTGATGTGAACCATGCCTCGCAGAAAAGAGCTCTCAGAAGACCTACGATCAAGAATTGTTGACTTGCATGAAGCTGGAAAGGGTTACAAAAGTATCTCCAAAAGCCTTGATGTTCATGTGTCCACGGTAAGACAGACTGTCTACAAATGGAGAAAGTTTAGCACTGTTGCTACTCTCCCTAGGCGTGGTCGTCCTGTGAAAATGACTGCAAGAGCACAGCGCAGAATGCTGCATGAGGTAAAGAAGAATCCCAGAGTGTCAGCTAAAGACCTACAGAAATCTCTGGCACATGCTAACATTTTTGTTGACACATCTACAATAAGGAAAACATTAATCAAGAATGGAGTACATGGGAGGTCACCACGGAGGAAGCCATTGCTGTCCAAAAAGAAGATTGCAGCACGTTTGAAGTTTGCAAAATGCACCTGGATGTTCTACAGCACTACTGGCAAAATATACTGTGGACAGATGAAACCAAGATTGAGTTGTTTGGGAAGAACACACAACACTATGTGTGGAGAAAAAAAGGCACAGCACACCAACATCAAAACCTCATCCTCACTGTGAAACATGGCGGAGGGAGCATCATGGTTTGGGGCTGCTTTGCTGGCTCAGGGCCTGGACGGATTGTTGTCATTGACGGGAAAATGAATTCCAGAGTTTATCAAGACATTTTGCAGGAAAACGTACGACCATCTGTCCGCCAACTGAAGCTCCGCAGAGGATGGGTGATGCAACAGGACAATGACCCAAAGCATACAAGTAATTCTAAAAAACAATGGTTGCAACAGCACAGAATACGCCTTCTGGAGTGGCCCAGTCAGAGTCCTGACCTCAACCCCATTGAAATGCTGTGGCATGACCGTAAGAGAGCGATTCACACCAGACATCCCAAGAATATTGCTAAACTGAAACAGTTTTGTGAAGAGGAGTGGTCCAAAATGACTCCAGATCATTGTGCAGGTCTGATCTGCAACTACAGGAAACGTTTGGTTGAGGTTATTGCTGCCAAAGGAGGGTCAACCAGTTATTAAGTCCAAAGGTTCACATACTTTTTCCTCCCTGCACTGTGAATGTTTACATGTTATGTGCAATTAAACCATGGCAACATCTAATGTTTGTGTAGTATTATGTTCAGCAGACTGTGTTCTTCTATTGTTGTGACTTAGATGACGTTCAGAGCACATTTTATGCCCAATTCGTGCAAAACTCCACGTAATCCCAAGGGGTTCACATACTTTTTCTTGCAACTGTATATTAAATATTCAATGTATCTATTTGCTTAGCTAATGGCAACCAAAGAACAATTTTCATAGGTGAAAGATTCCTGTTAAATAATATTTATTATATTAATAATATTTGTTTTACAAACCTTTTCCCTAGCTTTTTCTTTTGATGTGTCATCCATCCACTGCAATTCATCCAGCGTCTCAATAAAGGCTTCCCGGACTTTATTAATAAGGTCGCTAATCTAAGGAAGATGAAACAAAAAGAGAAGACAAAGACCACTATTCTATGGATATCATTATACAGAAAGGTGAAATACAGTTTTTAGGTGCAGGTCTGAAAAAGTTACAGGAATATTATATACATTTATAGAAATATCTATATCTTCAGTTACATAATCACTGTAAAAAAAAGACTAGGTATACATTTTTTACTTATTGATATTTATGACTTGAATGGAATTTGAGTGGAAGATTTCATCATTTTGAAGCAGGAAGAGTTGGCAAGAAGTGAGCGGAGCAATAAAAACCTAATAGAGATTCTCTTTCCAGTCTACTAAAAAAATAGTTGTTATTGCTATTTGTGTAACCATTGGAAAATATCTATTTAATGTTGGTTTGGGTGACCACCTATCATAAGGGCAGCAATAAAAGGCAACAGAAGATAAAACCCTTCTTCACTCTATTCAAGACTAAGTAGAAATACTGTGGCTGGAGATTCAATTCAATGGGCTGTCTCTGTATAAAGGGCAGATCAGTAAACATGCAACCAAGAATGGCTAACAAGTAGCCTTTCCTGTTAGCAACACAGCAAAGTTGACACAAATCACTCACTGATTGGTTAGGAGAATAATAACAAGAGTGCCCCCTTACTGTAAAACACACAGGAGGGTGCAAAAGTTTAGTGCATGACCATCACCACTTTTATTAAAACCATAAAAGTCAAAAATCTACTCGCAAATATAAGATGGAACAAGTGTAATAAATCTCAAAATCAGACATGGGGGGGGGGGGCAATGCCATCTGATCATGCAGATGTAGGTTGGTACACTGACGTGTTTCGGGGGGACGTGCCCATCTTCCTCAGAGCAGCCTACCGACTTATGCATGGTCAGATGAAATCAAACATAAGATGGAACAAGTGTAATAAATCTCAAAATCAAACATGGGGGGGGGGGGGGGCAATGCCATCTGATCATGCAGATATAGGTTGGTAGACTGGCGTGTTTCGGGGGGACGTGCCCATCTTCCTCAGAGCAGCCTACCAACTTATGCATGGTCAGATGAAACCATATGTTAAAAACCTACTCGCAAATATAAGATGGAACAAGTGTAATAAATCTCAAAATCAGACATGAAGGGGGGGGGGGAGGCAATGCCATCTGATCATGCAGATGTAGGTTGGTAAGCTGACGTGTTTCGGGGGGGCGTGCCCATCTTCCTCAGAGCAGCCTACCAACTTATGCATGGTCAGATGAAATCAAACATAAGATGGAACAAGTGTAATAAATCTCAAAATCAGACACGGGGGGGGCGGGCAATGCCATCTGATCATGCAGATGTAGGTTGGTGGGCTGGCGTGTTTTGGGGGACGTGCCCAGGGGTGGACTGAAAACTCATGGGGCCCCCGGGCAATAGAGGATCATTGGGCCCCTGTGTCCTTGCCCAAACTCAAAAAAGCCTATGAAAAAGGTACCAGGGGCATCTCATGGGGCCCCCTACTGACCCTGGGCCCTCGGGCAGTGCCCGAGTTTCCAAATGGTCATCTTCCTCAGAGCAGCCTACTAACTTATGCATGGTCAGATGAAATCATACATCAAAAACCTACTCGCAAACATAAGATGGAAAAAGTGTAATAAATCTCAAAATCAGATGTAGGGCAATGTCATCTGATCATGCAGATATAGGTTGGTAGGCTGACATGTTTCGAGGGACATGTCCCCCTTCCTCAGAGCTGCCTACCAACCTATGCATGGTCAGATGAAATCATAAGTCGAAAACCTACTCGCAAACATAAGATGGAACATGTATAATAAATCTCAAAATCAGATGTGGGGGGGGGGGGCTATGCCATCTGATCATGCAGATATAGGTTGGTAGGCTGACGTGTTTCGGGGGATATGCCCCTCTTCCTCAGAGCAGCCTACCAATCTATGCAAGGTGAGATGGAACCATAAGTCAAAAACCTACTCACAAACATAAGATGGAACAAGCATAATAAATCTCAAAATCAGACGTGGGGGGGGGGGCTATGCCATCTGATCATGCAGATATAGGTTGGTAGGCTGACATGTTTCGGGGGATATGCCCCTCTTCCTCAGAGCAGCCTAACAATCTATGCAAGCTCAGATGGAACCATACTTCAAAAACCTTACTTCAGAAAGCTCACCAAACCTACAAGATATAATAGAAGTCTATGGCTCAGTGCAGGTAACCCGCGGATCAGTATGAAAGCAGCCTAATAACTATTACAGAACTCTGATTATATGCCCATTGCTAAACTGGGAGTTTTATAAAACTGACCTTTAATCCTTCATTTTCTGATCTGCAGGGATGCTTTTTAATTCAGGCATCGCCGGCTGTATAAATGCTGCTGTCCCAGACGGAGGGCATTTTGTATCACTCCACATGGGACATGAGCCGGCGCCATAGTGGAAGCATCGGCTTATGAGGCTCTGCTCTCTCGGCAGTCGCTTACTTCCTCTACCACCGTCTCCATCCACAACTCGCAACATGCGATCTGGGCTTGCTCCCAGAGCAGGAGGTCGCAGGTCACATCAGAGGGCTCCGTGGCCAACATGTGGCCCATGGGCCACCGGTTGGGCACCCCTGCTCTAAACCTTGTAAGTACTTCCCCTTACACCTAGCCACCTAGCTCTCACCGAAAGTCTAAAGTTGGCCGCACACTGGTACAATTTCATTTGAAAATGTTTTGTTTTACGAACGTTCGATTTTCTAATGGTTGGAGTGGTTAAATCGATGTTTGTTTTCAACCTCAGTGGAGAAACACAATTTTATTTTTTTATCGATGTATGTGATTTTCGTTCAGGAAAGCCCATTCATTCTAAAATATCAACAGCATGCAGAATTTTGAAGTGATTTTTACTTGGCAGCACTGAGCAATATTAAACCCTCAGTTTTTAAGCACTTTCAGTCGCTGATTTATTCACTTACTGAGTACTGATCTTCTTTATTTTTTAATCTATGCCCGTGTTCCAGTTTAAGCTGGTACCATGACATCTGCTGCAGGTTTTCAGTTTCAGGGTGGCTCCTTTTTTTTGCCACATCGTATGCAGCCTTGTATGCAGGGACTAGAGTTGTGGCTGCCTACACTGTGTGCATCAATAGAAACACACAGCCCCATAGCCGAGGATGGCAAGATACTCCCCTGCTCCACCTGCCTCCTTCCCCCTTCCTTCTCCAAGCTAACAGACTGTCTGGAGACTGCACTGTCCACTGTTAACTCTCTGTTGTAAAAACCAGAAGTTCAGGGAAGCAGAACTGAGAAAGAAGGAGTCAATTCCACTGAAAATTGTAAACTGCATGTGCTGGGGTAAGAATTGTAGCAATAGTTTACTGGGGAATGTTTATTTTATTGGGATTCATTTGTTAAACTAAAATGTAATGATGGAACATTGAATAGAGTGCTGGACTGATTTGTGGCTTTTATATATCCCTTGAGCAAAACATTCATTTACAAATCCTCTGGCATGTAAACCATCTACATTATATGTTTTCAGTATATATTTAGCAGTTTGTCCGGTGTTCAGATGTAGTTTACAATTTCGCTTTAACAACAATAAAAAAAATAAAATACCAAAAACTGTACAGGGAAGCCAAAGCCAGGGACGGCATATGTTGAAGGCGTGCTCTGTTATCTACTGCATTATGGACAACATTGGCTGCACCTGGAACATTTCATACTGGGATGCACTAAAGCTCTGTAGAAGGTGCTTGGGAAATCGGACTGGCAATATGTTTCTAATAAATTCAGGAACGTTTGACAATACTGCAACTTATTTATGATGTGGTAATAGTTTTGAGCAGAGAAGACCATTTGTAGGTGGATAGGTCAATACCGGAAAGGTTACATACCATCCTCTTGCTCTCACCAGCAAATGTTTCCTTGACGTACATGGCGCCGACTGCATTCTCCATGTTGCTGTTGACATAGCTGACGCACTCCCTCCAGCGAGCTTCTTCTAATGTGGTCCCGTAGAGAGCCTGACGAATTTAACACAGTATTTTATTATTGTCCCCCCTAACCTTGTGTACAATGATTCCAACATCCTACATCCTACTGCCCAATTTACAAAAGCTGAACTCTGGGCAAACAGTTGAATACACAGATGAAATACATACATGAGAACAGGTATACCTACCAAATGATTTGCATTTCTATCCATCCAGTCCTAAGATTTACGCAACTCTACCACGCAGCCCAACCGTGTCTGACAGGGAAGGGACCTGACTGTTCTCTGCTGCAGTTCAGTAATATTTCCAAGTCTTGTCCCTTCCCCAGCCTGTGACTGGACAGTGAAATGAGAAGAAGCACGCTGATGAGCTCCTTCATTCTGCTCCCTCCTCCTATCAGCACTTTCCCTGTTAGTGCATGTGCACTGCAGCACATCTGATTGGCTACTTTTGCTGCTTCTCTCTCTCCGTGTCTTAGCTTTGCTGTGCAGGGGACTGAATAAGGCTGGCACCAGTGATTAAAGCAACCATAGTTCTGTGAAACCCTAGGGTCCTTCCAGAGGTTGTTAGGGGATTTCTAAGCTGTAGCAGATTGACCTCCAGTCTGATGGTACCTTCAAAGTTCCATGTCCAACACCACTTGGCATGACACCAATGATCTTTTCATATGTCTGTAAAGGCAGTATTCTAACCACAAATAAGAAAAATTAATAATAGCGCCTATGGTCAAAATTATAAAACTTACTAATAGTGTACCAGCTGCAAAAAATCACCATATATAAAGTGTACCAATAAATAAATAATTTGCGCTAGTAAATGTGTATAAAAAGAAATCATCAAATCATAAGTCCAGAAAAAAATATATATATGCCAATACCACAAAAAAAATTAAAAAAACTTTTAAGTGCAAAAAACTTTTGTGCAAAAAAAGTGTCTAAATATGAAAAATTTTCACCAAAAAACCTTGATAATATAATGGCAGATCATCCATAAATATATCTTCAGAAACGGAAACTCTGCAACACATCGATCCTCATTGATCGAAATAACAGGATGAAAAACTTTGTAGTTAATCGAAAATCCACTTCTCCAATAGATAAAGGACCACCTTCAAACGTATCCATGGGGGGAAATGCCAAGCACTTGAGAGAAACAGAAAGACTTCATGGTGCAATATTATAAAAACCAATTCCTTTATTAGGTACTCATTGCACTTACTCAAGAGGTGTCCCAGCCGACACCAGCATCAACAGCATAACAGCAATCACATAAACGAGCCTGGCTACTCAGCACATGCGCAGTAGCTGGCAGCCAAAAACGTAATGACGTCACATCAATCAAGCTCCGCCCTACGCGTTTCGTCATCGACGTCCTCACGGCGCGGATAGATGTGAGCCGTCTCAACCTCCTTAAATATTCACTCACAGGAAACGAACAGCTGACATCAATGGGGAATCAAGCAAAGCAAGCCGCCCCACAGATGACAGGAGTCCACAAAGGATATACAATGTATCCAATATATTTGCCATCACAAGCAAAAAAACTTTAAAACAAGAGAACAAAAATAGAATAAAAAGAAATTTGAATAAAACACTAATGATAAATAAATTAAATAAGTAAATACATTAACGGGCCAGCACCCTCTAAGACTGTGTTTCAAAAAGGGAACTTAAAGGGCCAGTAACACTTTCAACACAAATAAAGAGGAACTCTAGTAATAATAGAAAAATAATGCAAAAATTGTACAAAAAACATACAATCTCCCATATATCATCTTTAAACAGTTACCTATATAAAAATATACTTAAAATAGCATAAAAATTAAAAATTAAAAATTTGTGAGAAAACAATTCAAATCTATATCGACATTTAACCCAAATGGTTGCAAGGAATTTAGTTCATAAATCCAAAACGTCTCTTTTTTGGAAATCTCATTAGCCAAATCCGAGCCCCTCCAATGGGGTTTTACCATCTCGATCCCATAAAAGGTAAGTAAGCTCGGATCACAATTATGTACCAATTTGAAATGTTTGGATACACTATGTTTATCAAATCCTTTTACTATGTTTCTTATATGTTCGCCTATTCTTGTTTTTAAACATCTCCCAGTTCTCCCAATATATCTCAAATGACATGGACATTCTAAAACATAAATCACATGTGTAGAATTGCATGTAATCAGGGATTTAATATCATATTCTTTTTTAGAAAATGAGGAGCAGAATGACTTTTTTTTATTATTACCACCTTTTACAGTCCTACAAACTTTACACTTCCTACAAGGAAAAAAACCATTTAAATTTGGAAACAGATCGAACTTTTTTGGGGGTTCGATGACATTGCGAGCCAGTTTCATCCTAAGAGACTTATTTTTCTTATAAATGAATTTAGGAGTTAAGAAAGTCATTCTGCTCTTCATTTTCCAAAAAAGAATATGATATTAAATCCCTGATTACATGCAATTCTACACATGTGATTTATGTTTTAGAATGTCCATGTCATTTGAGATATATTGGGAGAACTGGGAGATGTTTAAAAACAAGAATAGGCGAACATATAAGAAACATAGTAAAAGGATTTGATAAACATAGTGTATCCAAACATTTCAAATTGGTACATAATTGTGATCCGAGCTTACTTACCTTTTATGGGATCGAGATGGTAAAACCCCATTGGAGGGGCTCGGATTTGGTTAATGAGATTTCCAAAAAAGAGACGTTTTGGATTTATGAACTAAATTCCTTGCAACCATTTGGGTTAAATGTCGATATAGATTTGAATTGTTTTCTCACAAATTTTTAATTTTTATGCTATTTTAAGTATATTTTTATATAGGTAACTGTTTAAAGATGATATATGGGAGATTGTATGTTTTTTGTACAATTTTTGCATTATTTTTCTATTATTACTAGAGTTCCTCTTTATTTGTGTTGAAAGTGTTACTGGCCCTTTAAGTTCCCTTTTTGAAACACAGTCTTAGAGGGTGCTGGCCCGTTAATGTATTTACTTATTTAATTTATTTATCATTAGTGTTTTATTCAAATTTATTTTTATTCTATTTTTGTTCTCTTGTTTTAAAGTTTTTTTGCTTGTGATGGCAAATATATTGGATACATTGTATATCCTTTGTGGACTCCTGTCATCTGTGGGGCGGCTTGCTTTGCTTGATTCCCCATTGATGTCAGCTGTTCGTTTCCTGTGAGTGAATATTTAAGGAGGTTGAGACGTCTCACATCTATCCGCTCCGTGAGGACGTCGATGACGAAACGCGTAGGGCGGAGCTTGATTGATGTGACGTCATTACGTTTTTGGCTGCCAGCTACTGCGCATGTGCTGAGTAGCCAGGCTCGTTTATGTGATTGCTGTTATGCTGTTGATGCTGGTGTCGGCTGGGACACCTCTTGAGTAAGTGCAATGAGTACCTAATAAAGGAATTGGTTTTTATAATATTGCACCATGAAGTCTTTCTGTTTCTCTCGAGTGCTTGGCATTTCCCCCCATGGATACGTTTGAAGGTGGTCCTTTATCTATTGGAGAAGTGGATTTTCGATTAACTACAAAGTTTTTCATCCTGTTATTTCGATCGATGAGGATCGGTGTGTTGCAGAGTTTCCGTTTCTGAAGATATATTTATGGATGATCTGCCATTATATTATCAAGTTTTTTTGGTGAAAATTTTTCATATTTAGACACTTTTTTTGCACAAAAGTTTTTTGCACTTAAAAGTTTTTTAAATTTTTTTTGTGGTATTGGCATATATATATTTTTTTCTGGACTTATGATTTGATGATTTCTTTTTATACACATTTACTAGCGCAAATTATTTATTTATTAGTATTCTAACCACCACTGTAAGGGGGGAATTCTTCCGATTGACCACCAATGTAAGGAATATTCTTTCCAATGACCACCAATGTAAGGAACATTCTTCCCACTGACCACCAACGTAAGGAGTATTCTTCCCACTGGTCGCCAATGTAAGGGGTATTACTCCCACTGACCCCTAAAGTAAGGGGCATTCTTCGCACTGACCGCCAAGGTAAGGGGCATTCTTCCAAATTATCAAAAATGCATGGGACATTCTTCCCACTGACCACAAATGTAAGGGACATTCTTCCTACTGACCACCAATTTAAGTGGCATTCTTCTCACTGATCACCACTGTAAGGAACATTCCTCCCACTGACAATCAATGTAAGGGGCATTCTTTCCACTGACCCCCATTGTAAGGTGTATTCTTCCCAGTGACCACCAATGTAAAGAACATTCTTCCCACTGACCACCAATAAAAGGAACATTCTTCCCACTGACCACCAAGGTAAGGGACATTCTTCCCAATGATCACCAATGTAAGGAGCCTTCTTCCCACTGACCACCAATGTAAGGAACATTCTTCTTACTGACCACCAATGTAAGGGGTATTCCTCCAACTGATCTCTGATTAAATAATTTTGGCAAAGGTTCCTTGAGACCTGAAAATTATATTAATGCTTCCTCTGGGATAAGAAGGTTGAGAAAGGTTGGATTAAGGCGAAGCACAGTTGACCGGTGGCAACAGAGACAGTTTATTTATTTATTTATGGATTTAACTGACAGACGAAATGCCCTGGGAAGGCATCTTTCACAAGACTTTCAGATGCAAATTTTACATAACTGGTCAAAGTTGCTTTTGGATGTAGTCTTTCCCATTAATTATCAACCATGGAGTTTCTCCTGGAAAATGAACACTTGTCTTTCTGGGGAATAGAAGGAACAGACGAAGCAGCTACTGACTCTCCCATGGATATGCAACAAAGTCTGCCAGAATCATCCTGTGGCTTCATCTGCAAAGGTTCTTGCATGTTCAGGTCATTGCATAGCTGGTGGTACTTAGCAACAATCATCAGGTCTTGGATGAATAGTAAAACATCTTCAGTTGTATAAAATAGGTCCAAATAAATATGATAAGCTACACATAGCACTTATGACTTTCTGTTATCTCCTTGGCATGTCTCCTGGATCCTTGCATCTGTGGACAACCAGAGAAGACCAGCATTTTTTACAATAGCAGCCCAGTGCCAGGATCCTTGCATGCTCCAGTTGCAACATGCATCTCAGTATTTACATCCTCTTCCCTGTTCTAGATAGAGGACGCTGCAAGAATAGGTGAAAAACTCAAAGTGACAGGTGGACTTCACAGGATTATTTACATGTTGGAGACCTTATATACCACCTAAACAACACATAAAGACTGATGGTGGCTTGTGATTGTCTTCTGTGACTGGCCACTGTGATTTCATACAGATCTGCAGAGTCTCCATGTCTTGAAGAGGGTAAAGCAAGCCACGAGAATGAGCTTCCTTGAGTCTCGGACAGCCTATCTCAACCAAGGTTCAACCAAGGTTCCATGGAAACCAAGAGTTACTCCAGAGGTTGCAACATAGTTAATTTTGTCAAGTAAAATATTTTCCTCATAATTTTTGACAGCATGTTTCCAGGGATGAAAACTAAATGAAAATTACTCTGAATTTTCGTCAATTTACAAAAACTATGCCGAAAATTAATTCCAATTATCGTCACCGTATGAAAACGGGACGAAAATGTGGGAGGGACGTTTTACTTATAAAGATGTTATAGAACGGCTAAATCTTTGTCTGTGTAGTTTGTTCAAACCTTAATACCATAAATAATAACATGTTATTAGATTTTTTTTTACTCCACAGTATATAATGAGTTTAGAAATTCTAAATATACTTAAATAATGCATTACAATTTAACTAAGCCCATTACATTTTAGTTGACTAAACTGAATTTAGCCAACTAAAATTTACTGGAGATTTTAGTCGACTAAAATGTACTGCAGATGTTAGTTGACTAAAATACAACTAAAACTAAATTGAAATATGATGTCAAAATTAACACTGGGTTGCAAGGGGCTCCTTCAGCAATGAGCAGCTTCTGCCTCTCAGATAAGTGACCAGTGACACCATTGATCATTTTAACTATCTGAAAGGAGCACATTCTTCCTCAATGGCCACCAATGTAAGGAACATTCTTCCCAAAGTCCGTCACTATAAAAAGCATTCTTCCCATGGACCACCAGGCTAAAGTACTGTGAGCTGTAGATATCGTAATTGTTGGCATGGATTCCCTAAGACCCGAAAGTTGTTTCAAGGTGTCAGGAATGGACTTGCCAGTGGTGGTGGGACTCACCTGCCTTGTGGGCTGCAGTACCAGGGCTAGCCAGCGGGTGCTCTCAGCAACTAGAGGCTCACTCCTGCAATGAGCCATCACCTGAGGCTGATTACAGCAGGTGTATTTAAGGAATGGCCAGGCCTGTGATCAGGGCCTTGGTGTATGTTTCCCATGAGCCCCTGTACCTGCATCCTGTCTGCTTCCTGCCTGATCCTGATTCTGCTTTAATCCTGACTCTGCATGAACTCTGCCTGTCCTGACCTCGGCTATTCCTGACTACGCTTCAGCCTGCTCCTTGTACCTTGCCTGCCCGTTTGCTACCGACCCGGCCTGCCCGACTACGCTTAGTATTGTTCTTATTGTTATCTGTTGGAGGTTTGGTTGCACTGTGTTTATGTTTAGTCTTGCACTGCGTTTATGTACTGTTTAGTCTTTAATAAATTGTATTGTTTATACTATACCTGGAGCCTGTGTTTCCCTGTGTCAGTCCACACATTTCTGGTCATACCCGGATCCCTAACACAAGGGTTCTTCCATGTTAAAAAAAATTGAGATAGGCTAGTCTGTGGAATAGCAAGTCCTTTCCAGGACCCCCTTGAGATTAGGAATATTTCTGATAGCATGATAGATGACAAAAGAGTAATCCAAAGACATTCCCCAAGGCAATACATTCCCCAAGGCAAGACATTCCCCAAGGCAAGACATTCCCCAAGAAACAATTTTATTGATTGCAGCGTATTACCTTTCTGTAGTTGGCCCGTGCATCTTTGTAGCGTCTACTCAAGCTGCTGACTCTGTCTATTACCAAACGCCAGACTAGGTAGTTCTGTAAAGTGCTGAAAGAGAGAAAGTCAAACGACCTTATGCCTAGAAAGACTAAGATCACCGATACTGTAGCTTTGCCTATAAATGATTTTACGGGAAGTCTTTGATATGCAAAACAGGTCACAGCACATACTGTAGAAAAACGGTCATGTCACAGTGATCTTATAGTCAGATATTGGAAATGTGAGTGTTTTCATCAGGGCTTTTATTCAGAAGAACGTGGGGCACAACCAACAATTCCAGAACTCAATGTACGTACTGGCAAGGGGTGTGCGGTGCACTGGGGGATCTATTGATGCTGGCTGCTGGGGGAACTATTGTCACTGGTGGGGATCTGTTTTTGTGTAAGGGTCTATTGTTGCCGGTGGGAATCTATTGTTGTTGGGGGGTCTTATGTTGGTAGGGATCTACTATTGAGGGAGAGGTTGCTGGCTGCTGGGGTAAATCTTTTGTTTTGGGGGTGGTCTATTATTCCTGGTGGATCTATTGTTACTGTGGGGGCAGGGCGGACTGACAACTCATGGGGCCTGTGTCCTTGCCCAAACTCAAAAAGCCTATGAAAAAGGTACCAGGGGCATCTCATGGGGCCCCCTACTGACCCTGGGCCCTTGGGCAGTGCCCGAGTTTCAAAATGGTCAGTCCGCCCCTGTCTGAGGGTATTTTGGTGCATGACATCTATTGTTTCTGGGGAGGATCTACTGTTAAGGGAGGTTGGCTGCTGGGTAATCTATTGCTTCTGGAGGTCAGGACTCTGTGCAGGACAGTCAAGTTCCTCCACCCCAAACTGGCTCCTCCATGTCTTTATGAACCTTGCTTTGTGCACTGGTGTGCAGTCATGTTGGAACAGGAAGGGGCCATCCCCAAACTCTTAGCATAAAGTTGGGATCATGAAATTGTCCAAAATGTCTTGGTATGCTGACACATTTAGAGTTACCTTCAATGGAACCAGGGGGCCGAGCCCAACCCCTGAAAACTGACTCTACACAATAATCCCCCCTCCATCAAACTTTACACTTGGCACAACGCAGTCAGACAAGTACCGTTCTCCTGGCAACCGCCAAACCCAGACACGTCCATCGGATTGCCAGACAGAGAAGCATGATTCATCACTCCTGAGAACTAGTCTCCACTGCTCTAGAGTCCAGTGGCGGCGTGCTTTACACCACAGCATCCGCCGCTTTGCATTGCACTTGGTGATGGAAGGCTTGGATGCAGCTGCTCGGCCATGGAAACCCATTCCATGAAGCTCTCTACGCACTGTTGTGCTAATCTGAAGGCCACACCAAGTTTGGAGGTCTTTAGCTATTGACTCTGCAAACAGTTGGCGACTTCTGCGCACTGTGCGCTTCAGCATGCGCTGACCCCGCTCTGTCATGTGACGTGGCCTACCACTTGGTGGCTGAGCTGCTGTTGTTCCCAGTTCCTTCCACTTTGTTATAATCCCACTAACAGTTGAGCATGGAATATTTAGTAGCCAGGAAATGTCACGGATGGACTTATTGCACAGGTGGCCACCTATCACGGGACCACGCTTGGAGTCACTGAGCTCCTGAGAGCGACCCATTCTTTTACCAATGTTTGTAGAAGCAGTCTGCATGCCTAGGGGCTTGATTGTATACACCTGTGTCCATGGAGGGGATTGGAACACCTGAACCCAATGATTTGGAGGGCTGACTCAATACTTTTATAGTGTATCTCCCTCAAATTTGATTTTTATTTGGTTGTTTTAGCAAGATTAGCTGATATAATTCTTTATAAATAGATTTTAATTGGTTTATGTTATTTGGCACCTTAAAAGATACAAGAGATAGAAAACTATGCATCTCGAGTTTGTTGTTTCAAGTTTTTGTTTCCCAGTCACGGTATTTCGAATGTAAACACAACTTGTGTGATAATGAGAAGACCCCTTAACTTGATATAAACTGCATGTGATTAACCCCGATAGGGGTATGAAATAACAACGAGGCTTTGGATCCCATCTACAAACAAGTTATTGGAAGGAAAAACAAAACTATTAACATTGCAATCTTAGTGGGATAGGAACAATAAATTGTTCTAGGAAACTTTAAATAAACCAAAGATTTTTTGTACAGACATTAATCCATGGACAGACCTTTTCATGACAGGCTGCTAAGAAAAATACAATCTTTAATTGACGTTTACATAGCAAAATTGCCTCTGCAGCAATGAGCTTAAATGGGCAGGAAATTAACCCTTTAAAGTGGACCTGAACGCAAAAAAGCAAAAATTTGTTATCTTGTAGGGAGGGGCGGACTGACAACTCATGGGGCCCCCGGGCAATAGGGGATCATGGGGCCCCTGTGTCCTTGCCCAAACTCAAAAAAGCCTATGAAAAAGGTACCAGGGGCATCTCATGGGGCCCCCTACTGACCCCGGGCCCTCAGGCAGTGCCCGAGTTTCCAAATGGTCAGTCCGCCCCTGCTTGTACATCATCTAGATCAGTGGTTCTCAACCTTCTTAATGTCGTGACCCTTTAATACAGTTCCTCATGTTGTGGTGACCCCCAACCCTATAATTATTTATCCAGTGATTATAATTCATGACGTGTCGTTTTACCTCCAATACTGCTGCTTTCAACACAGTAGCTGCTTTCTGCACAGTAGCTGCTTTCAACACAGTAGCTGCTTTCTACACAGTAGCTGCTCTTTACCCATCGGAAATATGAGTTTTCCGATGGTCTTAGGCGACCCCTGTGAAAGGGTCATTCGACCCCCAAAGGGGTCGCGACCCACAGGTTGAGAACCACTGATCTAGATGTTAATTGTACACACACTGGTCACCTTATTAGGTCCACCTGTTCCATTGCTTGGTAACACAAATTGCTAATCAGCCAGTCACATGGCAGCAAATCAATGCATTTAGGCATCTAGACGTGGTAAAGGCGACTTGCTGAAGTTCAAATCATCAGAATGGGGAAGAAAGGAGGTTTAAGCGACTTTGAAGGTGGCATGGTTGTTGGTGGCAGTCGGGCTGGTCTGAGTATTTCAAAAACTGCTGATCTACTGGGATTTTCACACACAACCATCTCTAGGGTTTACAGAGATTGGTCTGAAAAAGAGAAAATATCCAGTGAGTGGCAGTTATGTGGACAAAAATGCCTTGTTAATGCCAGAGGTCAGAGGAGAATGGGCAGACTGGTTTGAGATGAAAAGCAACAGTAACTTATGTCAATATGGACGAATCCCTCTGGAGAATGTTTCCAACATCTTGTTGAATCTATGCCACAATGAATTAAGGCAGTTCTGAAGGCAAAAGGGGGTACAACCCGGTACAGGAGCAGACTGACCATTTGAGCACTCGGGCACTGCTCGAGGGCCCGGGGTCAGTAGGGGGCCCCATGAGATGCCCCTGGTACTTTTCATTGGCTTTTTCAGGTGTGGGCAAGGACACAGGGGACCCATGATCCCCTATTGCCTGGGGGCCCCACGAGTTGTCAGTCCTCCCCTGACTCGGTACTAGCAAGGTGTACCTAGTAAAGTGGCCGGTGAATGTATCTAAGCAGTGCCCTGAAAAATGTACCTTTTGTCTTGAGGTCCTTCTGAAAAGGAAAAGTGTATTTGTTGTGCATAGTCATTACTGTGCCTTGAGCCTCATAGCTGTATTTCTGCCGTGTGAGATCATCTGAGGCACTGCTGATTCTGACTGCTAGTCTCAGAGGATTTGGAGAGAGATTTTCTGGTGTCACTACTGTGCTGATCACTGTTCCCCTTGCAGGGGAGGAAGCTGTACCTGAAGACCTGTAGTGCAAGGATCTTCCTGTTTCTGTTGTGTCCATTCTACTTCCTCTACCATTTCTGCTGCTTCTTGATTTCCCCACTATGCACCAGACAACACCAGATAAACAGTTATCAGTGGGGCAGCTCTGACATGAAGAAGCAAAATCATGCCGCTACCAAGATGGCCACCTCTGTATAGAGACACAGTGCAGAACAAGGCACAGCAAGTTAGTAATTGTCAATGATCATCCACTGGGAGTCCACAAGCAATACTGATGACTAGTCCTTTTTTGGGGCACTATTTCCAGAATTCAGCTTCTCTTTAAGCAGTCACATCTAAAAGTTTAGTTCTCTGTAGAAAACAATATTTATCTCTATAGTAAAGCAAAATGCATCAATGCACGAAAAAACATGCGCATGGGTGTAAATGAAACCGAAGGTTCACTCCTCTGCCATGACCATATGTAGCAGCCTTTCTCAACCAGCATTTTGTGGAACCTTAGGCTTCCTCCAGATGTTGCTAGGGGTTCCTTGAGGAAGTAGCAATCTCTGTCTCTCAGATTAAGTAACCATTGACACCAATATTTTTAGCCATCTGTAAAGAGCATTCTTTCCACAAACCACCAATGTAAGAAGCATTTTTCGTAATGACCACCAATATAAGGAACATTCATTTCACTGACTACCAATGTAAGGAGTGTTCTTCCCACTGACCACCAATATAAGGAGCGTTCTTCCCACCGACCACCAATGTAAGGAGCATTCTTCCCACTGACCACCAATGTAAGGAGAATTCTTCCCACTGACCACGAATGTAAGGAGCATTCTTCCCACTGATCACCAATGTAAGGAGTATTCTTCCCACCGACCACCAATGTAAGGAGCATTCTTCCCACCGACCACCAATGTAAGGAGCATTCTTCCCACCGACCACCAATGTAAGGAGCATTCTTCCCACCGACCACCAATGTAAGGAGCATTCTTCCCACTGACCACCAATGTAAGGAGCATTCTTCCCACTGACCACCAATGTAAGGGACATTCTTCCCACTGACCACGAATGTAAGGAGCATTCTTCCCGCTGATCACCAATGTAAGGGACATTCTAAGTCTTTCCCTACTGACCACCAATATAGGGAAGTTCTGCACTGACTCCCAATGCTGAGGGCACTTTTCCACAAATAACACATTTTTACTATCTGCATTTTGTTTCTGTCCATTTTTTATTATTTGTTTTAATTTTTTTTAATTAAAAAATTGTTATATTGAGCAGTCCTACGTACTGTATGCCACATTCTCTTTCATTTATATTTAATTTATTCTCAGCTTACTGTTATGTCGAATGTACCATGAACTGAAGATCTAGCAATTATTAACAGGAAGAAGCTATTTCAAGGGTTCCCCTATGGGGGTTCCCCAAGACCGAGGAGTTATTTCAAGGGTTCTTCTATGGGGTTTTCCCCAAGACAAGGGATTTATTCCAAGGGTTCCTCTATGGGGGTGCTCCAAGACACAGAGGTTATCTAAAGGGTTTCCCTATGGGGGTTCCCCATTACCCAGGAGTTCTTTCAAGATTTCCTCTATTGGGGTCTCCCTAAGACCCAGGGGGTATTTCAAGGGTTCCTCTATGGGGGTTCCTCAAGACCCAGAAGTTAATTCAAGGGTTCCTCTGTGGTGGTTACACTAGACCCAGAAGTTATTTAAATGGTTCCACCATGTTAAAAAGGTTGAGAAAGGCCGAGGTAGAGTTTTCTATGGCACATTTGGCTCCATGGCAGCTACATAAATTCCGAAATCACGTTTTCTGTGTAAACCAACAACACAATACAATGTTCAGAAATGCCGGGCATTATTTACAAATATACATCATGTAAACCCCGGGACCCGGAATGTACACTCTGCTGCAGTCAACCATCAAATAATTTAACTGCTGTAAGGGATCATTAAAAGACCCCCATTGCTTAAAAGCCGGTCTCTGGAGTCTACGATGAGAGGGGTAGAAGTAAATATTGTCCTTTTGCGTAAATAACAGAAATCTCAACACAGCATGGATAATTACCTTGCTGAGTAGTTGGAGATGATTGTTTTAAGCTGATTGAGGTACGGGACCCCATAGACCACCACCTCCTCGTCCAGCTGGAGCTGAATGTTCACAGAAGACATGACGCCTTGGAAGAAGCTGGTCCAGTTAAAGTCCTAAAGACATATTTACACGGGAAGATGAATGTGATAGTTTCCAGCCATGGAAATCTATAAACGTTAACATGTTCATGTCATTTCAGAAATAGTGATGAGCTCAGAATGTTCGAAGTAGGAGCTGAACCCAAATGTGCAAGCCACAAGGAAGCTATCAACTGAATAAGTCAGGGCTTCTCAACCAGGATTCCTTCGGAGGTTGCTAGGGTTTCTTGAGCAGTGAGTAATTTCTCTCTCTCAGATAAGTTCCCACTGACACCAATTATCTCTTTAGCTATCTTCTCAATGACCACAAGTGTAAGGAGCATTGTTGCCACTGACCACAAGTGTGAGGAGCATTGTTCCCAATGACCACAAGTGTGAGGAGCATTGTTCCCAATGACCACAAGTGTGAGGAGCATTGTTCCCAATGATCACAAGTGTGAGGAGCATTGTTCCCAATGATCACAAGGGTGAGGAGCATTGTTCCCAATGACCACAAGGGTGAGGAGCATTGTTCCCACTGACCACAAGGGTGAGGAGCATTGTTCCCAATGACCATAAGTGTGAGTAGCATTGTTCCCAATGACCACAAGTGTGAGGAGCATTCTTCCCAATGACCACAAGTGTGAGGAGCATTCTTCCCAATGACCACAAGTGTGAGGAGCATTCTTCCCAATGACCACAAGTGTGAGGAGCATTGTTCCCACTGACCACAAGTGTGAGGAGCATTGTTCCCAATGACCACAAGTGTGAGGAGCATTGTTCCCAATGATCACAGGTGTGAGGAGCATTGTTCCCAATGACCACAAGTGTGAGGAGCATTGTTCCCAATGACCACAAGTGTGAGGAGCATTGTTCCCACTGACCACAAGTGTGAGGAGCATTGTTCTCAATGACCACACGTGTGAGGAGCATTGTTCCCAATGACCACACGTGTGAGGAGCATTCTTCCCAATGACCACCAGTGTGAGGAGCATTCTTCCCAATGACCACAAGCGTGAGGAGCATTGTTCCCACTGACCACAAGTGTGAGGAGCATTGTTCCCACTGACCCTCACACTAATGTATCATGAGTTGTAGATACAGAATAGCTATTTTTAGCGGGGGTTCCAAAGACCAGAAGGTTATTTCAAGGGTTTCTCTGTGTTGAAAAGATTGAGAAAGGCTGGTATAGGTCAGTCATCAGTGCCCAGGGCATTCCCTAGCCCGCAGCTGCATTTATAGATTGAGCATGTTTCCATTGTGGGGTGGGGAATGCCTTGACCGCTATGATTGGACCAGTACAGCGACAGCTTCCTGGTGGGCTTGCCCAAGTGAGTTCGAACTAGGATCCTATTCAGAAGCCATTTTCAATCATGTTAAATCTGCAGCTTTCATTAATCTCTGATGCTCGTGCTATGAAGGTCCTAGTTCCAGGACATCCTGTTATAGGGAGACAACGCTCTGTCCCTGTTTCCCAACTGGGTTCCTGCGTTGTCACCATGTCATACAAGCTTCTGATAGAGGCTACAAGCAGGGCTGCTGTTAGAAACCATGAGGCCCCATCAGGGGTGGACTGACAACTCATGGGGCCCCAGGCAATAGGGGATCATGGGGCCTCTGTGTCCTTGCCCAAACTCAAAAAAGCCTATGAAAAACATACCAGGGGCATCTCATGGGGCCCCCTTCCAATTAGTCAGTCCGCCTCTGGGCCCCATACAACCAACCTGACAGGGCCCCCCTCCCCTAAAAACAACCCCTCAGCTTCAGTTATCAATAAGAGCAGCAAGTGATCGGTACTGATCACTCATTGTGTTCATTCAGGAAAAGAAGGGACTGGTTAATGTGAGATATTTACCAGACCTTTCACCTACTCTCCATCCTGAAAGATCCTATTGTGTGCTTGCAGCTGCCGGTGGGAAGGAGAGGAGGGAAGCCGGCAGCACTGTGGGGGTGGGGGCACACAAGGGGGTCTAAACAGAATTGGAAAACTTATGATGCATGGGGAGGGTGATGGGAGTGGTGGTGGGGGGACTTACTGGAACCGATACCCTGTATGGCTCTCTCTGCAGCAGCTTAAACCAGCGGGAGGAGAAGAAGCCGGCTTTCAGCTGCTGCAGAGAGAGCCATGCAGGGGATCGGTTCCAGTAATAGCCCCTCTCGCCGTGCTGAGCACCATCCCTGCCCATATCTGGTTCACCCAGCTGCCTGGGCCCTGTACAGGAGCTCTGGTGGAACCCCCTTATCCATGGCCATGTCCGGGTTAGACACCCCCCCCCATCAGTTTCTATTGCTCTATGAGGCTTGCTTGGAACATTTCCCATCATTTCCTGACCCAATGACAACTTATTACCAGGACAGGTAGTGAGTGGAAATCTCTAAGACAGAGGTGTCAAACTGGCGGCCCTCCAGCTGTTGTCAAACTACAAGTCCCATCATGCCCCTGCATTTGGGAGTCACGCTTGTAACTGTCAACCTTGCAATGCCTCATGGAACTTGTAGTTTGGCAGCAGCTGGAGGGACGCCAGTTTGACCCCCGTGCTCTAAGGGGACACAGGCAGCAATGAAAGATTCTTTTCAGGGGAAGACTCTGGTCTTCAACAACTTTATATTGCTATCGGTGGTCCCGCTGGAGAATTTCCTGTCTTTCCATGACATTGTGACAACGTCGGTGGCATTTCTAGTTCAATACCTCGATGGCAAACCTCTGCTGGTACTCCGTCAGCGTCATTTTATTGTACAGCAGGGTGACGTCGTTCCGCTCCTCGGATGGAGCCGTGGCCTGAAATTCAGAGACAGGGAAAAAAAAGGCAATGAATGGCAAGGACTGTATTGAGAAGTTACAAGGACATCCAATTCATTGCAGTTTAGTATTTCTAGTAATGGAATATATTTTACTGGCAGCTAGTATAAGTCCCTGGATCTGACTTTGTATCAGCTTCCTGCTTCTTTGACATGGGCAGAACGGAAAAAATCATTTAGGATCGATTCTTAAGTTACTAATTTTGTTTAGTTATATTCGTAATAAAATTTGTTTTGTTTCATTTATTCGTTTTTGGCCAGATTTCAAATTTTTCTAATGGATTCAAAGTATTTGCATCAAATTCGCATTGAAAATATCAAATCGATCCAAATTAATTTTGAAGAGTAGCTGGTTCTAGTATATTCAAAATTCAAACAATTTTAAAAAAATTCAAAAATTCTAAATTCTTTTATTATAGTCTGTTTTTTTTTCTATTTATTCTTTTATATTCTGTTCTATTCTTTTATTTTACTTTCTATTCTATTCTTTTGTATTCCTTTATTTTTTTAATCTGTTCTATTTTTTTCCTTTATTTTCTATTCTATTTATTCTGTCCTTTTTCCAATAGATTCAAAGTATTTGAATCAAATTCGCATTGAAAATATCAAATCCAAACCAAATTCTTTGTGAAGAGTAGCTGGTTCTATTATATTCAAAATTCTAATTTAGGAAGAAAGTTAAATTCTATGTTATTTTATTCTATTCTATTTTTTTCTATTTATTCTTTTATTTTCTGTTCTATTCTTTTATTTTACTTTCTAGTATATTCTCTTCTTTTGTATTCCTTTATTTTTTTTTCTGTTCTATTCTTTTCCTTTATTTTCTATTCTATTTATTCTGTCCTTTTTCCGATGGATTCAAAGTATTTGCATCAAATTCGCATTGAAAATATCAAATCGATCCAAATTAATTGTGAAGAGTAGCTGGTTCTATTATATTCAAAATTCAAATTTAGGAAGACAGTTATATTCTATTTTATTTTATTCTATTTTTTTCTATTTATTCTTTTATTTTCTATTCTATTATTTTATTTTATTATTTCTATTATATTCTATTCTTTGTATTCTATTCCTTTATTTTTTATTCTGTTCTATCCGTTTTCTTTATTTTCTATTCTATTTATTCTGTCCTTTTTCCGATAGATTCAAAGTATTTGCATCAAATTCGCATTGAAAATATCAAATCGATCCAAATTCATTGTGAAGAATAACTGGCTCATATTGTTGATTTCCTTCAAAGATTGTGTGTATAAGAATATGTCTGTCTTCCAACTTTCGAGTTGAATTGAATAGAATAAAAGAGAATAGAATAGAAGATAAAAGAACAGAACAAAATAGAATAGAAAGTAAATGAATATAATAAAGAGGATAGAAGAGAAAATAAAAGAATAGGATAGAATAGAATAAAACTGAAAAGGAAATAAAAGGATAGAATCAAAAAAACAGAATAAAATAGAATATAGCCGTCTTCTGAAATTCGAATTTCAAAAAGAATAGAATACAATAGAAAATAAAAGAATAGAATAAAACAGAAGGGAAAATAAAGGAATAGAATACAAAAGAATAGAATGTAATAGAAAGTACAATAAAATGATAGAATAGAAAATAAAAGAATAGAATAGAATAAAATAAAATAGAATATAACTGTCGGGGTTGAAATAATAGTTTGTGCGATTCGGTGCGTTGCTCTCACTGTGTTCAGATGACATTTTCAGCCCTGTTTTAGCCGTAATGTAGGCTTTATTAGTCCATTTTGTCCTGATTCTTCCATAAACCATTCCTTAAGCCCTGAAGAAGGGGGAGGCCTGTCCTCGGAAACATGTTAGCTGTATCTGATGACCCTTTTCTATTATTATTAAGTCATTTCTAGTGAGATTTCCATTTTTACTAGGCAATTCTAACCACATATTCAGGCCTGGATCTAGGGGGGTGCTGGGGAGGTACGAGCCCCCCAAATTTTAATTGCACCCCCCCAGGTCACTGAGACTGCATTCACTGATCCATGAGGCAGTCAGATGGGGTCAGTTGAAGTAAGGGAGTACTCTGATGAGGACAGCTGATGTAATGGGGACTCTGATATGGGCAGCTGATATAAGGGGGTTCTGATAGGGACCACTGATGTAGGGAGTACTCTAAGGGGGCAATTGATTTAAGAGGGCTCTGATAGGGACATCTGAAGAGGGGGCACTCTGGTGTAGTAAACCGATGCAAGGGGGCACTCTGGTGGAGGAAACCGATGCAAGGGGGCACTCTGGTGGAGGAAACCGATGCAAGGGGGCACTCTGGTGGAGGAAACCGATGCAAGAGGGCACTCTGGTGGAGGAAACCGATGCAAGGGGGCACTCTGGGGGAGGAAACCGATGCAAGGGGGCACTCTGGGGGAGGAAACTGATGCAAGGGGGCACTCTGGTGGAGAAAACCGATGCAAGGGGGCACTCTGGTGGAGTAAACCGATGCAAGGGGGCACTCTGGTGGAGGAAACTGATTCAAGGGGGCACTCTGGTGGAGAAAACCGATGCAAGAGGGCACTCTGACGAGGGTCATGATGTAGGAGGGGGGACCCTGATATAAAGGGGGACTCTGATAGAGACTCCCTATATAAGCTGGAACAGGTTCTGTTTGTTCATCCCAGTCTAATGACAACCCAATATACTATATATTGGGATGACTCCTGCACTTCCTCTGCACTACCTGTCAGATGTTACTTTCAGGTCTTTACTCGTGGTACAGAAGTGCGCCCAGTGACCAGAGATTTCTGCATCTGTGGCAGACTGTCAGTGACTCACTCACATTGTTGACATTAGACCCCTGACTTTTTTTTCTGCACCCCCAAATCAGATAGGCTAGACTTGGCTCTGTCACATGGGAGGAAGAAGAGTGAGTCAGATGATCTCCATACCTGGAAGTTATTTTTCTTCACTTCCCATGGCTGAACAGGGCAACAAGGGAGCAAAGGGAAGGTGAATGCATACTGTTCCCGAGGGGGGCTTAGGTTTGTTTTATCCATTTATGACAGTGGAAACCACTTTTGGTGGGCCACAATACCCGAGGCCAGTAGAAAGGACTACACTGTGATTGGCAGCACCATCAGATGTCTGTTCTACTGACTCCCAATCGTCAGTCATTAAAGCAGTTTTATTTTGGTAAAAAGAGTAAGCGTATGGAAGAGTTCAGTGTTTGCAGTGATGGAGGACACGAAGAAGATGTTTGCGGTGATGGAGGACACAAAGAAGATGTTTGCAGTGATGGAGGACACGAAGAAGATGTTTGCAGTGATGGAGGACACGAAGAAGATGTTTGCAGTGATGGAGGACACGAAGAAGATGTTTGCAGTGATGGAGGACACGAAGAAGATGTTTGCAGTGATGGAGGACACAAATAAGATGTTTGCAGTGATGGAGGACACGAAGAAGATGTTTGCACTAGATTTTTATATGCTGTGTTTGCAGCTAAAACTGGTGGAATGCCACAGATCTATGGTCCAGAGGGCTTAATATGCATGATAAAAACATACCTTTGCAATATCGGATTCCAAATCCATGACACGGCTCATTTCCTCCTGGACAAAGGCATCGTCTTTTGTCAAGTTCTTGTCGTCCCTCACCATCCGGGCAATGGTGATCATGAACTGGAGGTAGGCTTCTCTTATCTGTGAACACAAGACATCTCTCAATCACATTGTCTATAGGTGATCCGGTTTCAGGAAGCCAATACCTGTGAACAGGTGCCAGCACGCAGGTGGAGGACTTCTGACAATAGCCGATGTGGACGTCAGCACTTTGGTAGAATGTAAAAAAAAAGTAAATGCTGAGGTCTGGTAATTGCTGGATATTCTTTGGTTCCCCCGTGACCTGTGTTCCTGTGCTTCCGCTCTTGCTGATCTGTTGCTGACCCGGGTTGCTCCTGACCTTGCTCTGAGACTTCCTGATAGAGACCTTGGCTTGTCAATGACCATGCTCTGCTTGCTTTTCTGGTACTGACATCGGCCTGCTACTTGGCTACGCTTTCTCCTGCCTACCTGTGTATGACCCTGGCTTGCCTTGACTGTGTCTCTGACCCTGGCAGTTACCCACATGTACTTCTGAGTGTGCTCCTGCTCATGTCTTCTCACCATGTTCCCAAGGTTCTTCTCCAGTCTGCCAACTATGATCCTCACCTGGTGTGTCTCCACCTGCTACCCAATGTGAAGAAATGTCACCAGCACACCAAAGATTCCTCAAAAGGGTCCAAAGCTTTATTTAGTGGTCACATGGTATATACAAAGGCAACGTTTCGGAGCCACGCAGGGCCCCTTCTACAGGCGGCCTGACAAAGGGGCCCTGTGTGGCTCCAAAAGGTTGCCTTTGTACTCAGTGCACCATGCCACCAACCCATTGACGCTTTACGGCCATCAATAGTCCTTCTCCCAGCAACAACCCTTAGTTACATTTTCAGTGTAGCCAGCTCTTTCTCAAGCATGGAGAGTGCAAAAGCCAACTTTCCCACCTCCCATTACATGGTACCCACCACCAATCAAATATAAATGGACCAGCCCTGTGTTCCAGTCAGAGCACAGCATAGAAAAGGACCTAAAAAACACCCCACGTCATATCAAACAGGCCTACTTCTTGACCCTCATCAAGGCCCTCTCCTCCAATCCTCGCCGACTCTTCTCTGCCTTCAACTCTCTACTCTCTCCACCCCCACCTCCACCCAGCACCTCACTCACTGCCCTTGAGATTGCCAATCACTTCAAAAACAAGATTGACACAATTCGCAAGGACATTGCCGCAACTCACACGCCCTCTCAACCCGTCCCCTCTCACACAGCTACCCCCTTATCCCCCCTCCCCCTCGACATAACCCGCTGGGACTTCGTCGCTGCTCAAACTCTCTCCAACCCCCTTCACCCTCACTCAGCTACCCCCTCATCACCCCTCTCCCACGGCCCCACCACTGCTCTGACCTCCTCTTCCACCCCACCCTACATTCCTCATACTGAAGCTCCCCCCACACTCCGCACCTTTGACCTTACTACCATTGAGGAAGTCTCCAAGATCCTCTCTGATGCCCGCCTCACCACCTGCCCCCTCGACCCTATCCCCTCTCAACTCCTACGACCTTCCTCCTCCTCCATCCTACGCTCCCTCACCCACATCTTCAATCTCTCCCTCTCCTCAGGCAGTTTCCCCTCCCCTCTGAAACATGCACACATCACCCCCATACTTAAAAAGCCCTCCCTGGACCCCAATGACCCGAACAACCTCAGACCCATCTCCCTGCTCCCATTTACATCTAAACTCCTCGAGCGCCTAGTCTACACCCGCCTATGCTCTCACCTCAACGACAACAACCTCCTCGATCCCCTACAGTCCGGCTTCCGTCCCCTACACTCCACCGAAACTGCCTTACTCAAACTCTCCAACGACCTGCTAACCGCCAAAGCTAATGGCCACTATTCAGTGCTCCTACTCCTTGACCTCTCTGCGGCCTTCGACACAGTCGACCACCCCCTCCTCCTCAAAAAAACTACACTCCCTCGGCCTCAGAGATTCTGCTCTCTCCTGGCTCTCATCTTACCTGTCACAACGCTCCTTCAGCGTTACCTATAATGCTACCACCTCCCCCTCACTCCCCCTCTCTGTTGGGGTCCCTCAAGGCTCTGTCCTCGGGCCCCTTCTCTTCTCCATCTATACCTCCTCCTTTGGCCAACTCATACACTCTCACGGCTTCAACTACCACCTCTATGCCGACGACACACAAATCTATCTCTCAACCCCCCACCTCACCCCCTTGGTCTCAGCCCGAATCACACACCTACTGAGTGACTTATCAGACTGGATGTCGCTCCACTTCCTTAAATTGAACCTCTCCAAAACCGAGTTTCTTGTCTTCCCCCCAGCCTGGACACCACCCCCCATTGATTTCTCCGTCACATCCAACAACGCTACCATCAAACCCGCCCTGCAGGCCAGAGTACTGGGTGTCATTCTGGACTCCAACCTATCCTTCCAGCCCCAAGTCCAATCTTTAACAAACTCGTGCAGACTCCACCTCCGCAACATCGCCAAAATCCGCACGTTCCTAACCCCAGAAACCACTAAACAGCTCATCCACTCCCTCATCATATCACGACTCGACTACTGCAACTCCCTCCTCACTGGCCTGCCTCGCCGCTGGCTATCCCCGCTTCAGTCCATCCTGAATACGGCTGCCAGACTCATTCACCTTTCCAACCGCTCTGTCTCCGCCACCCCCCTCTGCCAATCCCTCCACAACGGATCAAATTCAAAATCCTAACGCTGACGTACAAAGCTGTCCACCATACTGCCCCGAACTACATCACTGACCTAATATCCAAGTACCGCCCAACACGCACACTCCGCTCCTCACAAGACCTCCTTCTCTCTAGTTCCCTGGTCTCCTCCTCCCATGCCCGCCTCCAGGACATCTCCAAAATACATCCGTTCCTAACCCCAGAAACTACTAAGCAACTCATTCACTCCCTTTTTATCTCATGACTCGACTACTGCAACTCCCTCCTCACCAGCCTACCTCACCACAGGCTATCCCCGCTTCAGTCTATCCTGAACTCAACAGCCAGACTCATCCACCTTACCAACCACTACGTATCCGCCACCCCCCTCTGCCAATCCCTCCACTGGCTTCCGATTGCCCAACGCATAAAATTCAAATTACTAACACTGACGTACAAAGCTGTTCATAACACTGCCCCAAACTACCTCACCGACCTGATATCTATCTACCACCCAAAATGTACTCTCCGCTCCTCACAAGACCTCCTACTCTCTAGTTCCCTGGTCTCCTCCTCCTATGCCCGTCTCCAGGACTTCTCCAGGGCTTCCCCCATCCTCTGGAACTCACTACCCCAATCCATCAGACTGTAACCTACTCTCCTCACCTTTAGGCGCACCCTGAAAACCCATCTCTTCAGGGAAGCCTACCCCGCCCTCACCTAATTGCCGATCTCCTCCACTCTTCCAACCACTCCATCCCCCACAGCTATTTCCACCTGTACCACTATCCCCTCCCTCCTAGATTGTAAGCTCCAAGGGGTCCTCGAACCCCTCGTGTATTGTATTGTATTGTTACTGTACTGTCTCGTGTACTGTCTACCATTATAATGTACAAAGCTGAGCAAACTGTTGGCGCTATATAAATACTGTATAATAATAATAATAATACTTTGATTTTTTTTAAGTTTTTTTTTATTATAATTTATTATTCATTCATTCATAAGTTTATCCATTTTAAACAGATTTTTTTTTATATATTTAGAGTTTATTATTTATGTACAAACTTTTTTCCCCCAATTAAAGCTTCACACCTTTTTCTGTCCTAGTCCTGTACCCCTGTATGTGATGGTATAATACTAGTTGTTTTTTTTCTAGAAAATGCCTTAAATACCTATTTACTCTCAGTAAAAGCACAACTTCCTGCTCTGTGCTGGCAGAGCTGATTAACAGTATGTCCGTCCGTCCGTCTATCTATCTGTTTTTATTAAAATATATTTTGAAATATATTGAATATGGCCAAAATTGTAGTATTTCAAATATATGTCAATATATTTGGGAAGAATATTTTTAAAATATATTTCAAATATATTTTTCTTCCATGTGGGTTGTGCTGCTTCTTCCTCTCACATTCCAGCCCTGTTGTACAGGTATTGTTGAGTGCCGCTAATGTGGGGGTATATGGGGGTATATGGGGGGCAGAGGGCTGAAGATTTCAGAAAGCAGCCACTAGGGCAAGGGACACTTCTCATTGAATGCAAATACTGTCCCTTGTACTGATTTTTTTTTGATCAATTTAAAAGCCTGCTCTGTGGCACGACAGGACGTAAGGGAAAAACTCCTTCTTGGGGACACAGTGAGTAATAAATGATCATAGAGGTGCTGTCCTTTCTAATATCTTTGTAGTGCACATGAGCGCCATGGCATCATCCGTTCCTATTCCAGCAATACAGCACGACCATGGGAATTAATGGGGCCATGGGGCACATGCACATTACATAGAGATGCTGATGAGGACATCATTGCTGGAAAGGCAGTTTTAGGCTAAACAGGGTCACAGAGTGCGATCGCTCCAACAGGAAGGAAGGTAAAAATTGAACATACCAGGCTGCACTCAGGTTGGATGAGAAATTAAAGCTGAACTCCAGGCTAATAAAAAATACACGGATTAATGCAGATCTGTAATCATTAATACATCATTAAATGTATTTTTTTTTAAATCCAAGTAGTGCAAGTACGTAGATGTGACCTGATATCAGCCTCTTGCAATCCCCATACAGCAGGGCTGGAATGTGAGAGAAGGAAACAGCACAAGGAGCCAATACATTCATGTGTTGATAAGAAGCATATTGATAGGAGGAGAGATCAGAGTAACAGAGATGAGCTCATCACTGTGCTGCTTCTCCTTTCACTGTCCATTCACAGGCTGGGGTCAGGTCCGAGACAACCTGGGCTCAGAGAAATGTGTTGAGTGATACTGACCATCAGACTGAGGACATCTAGTACTGCAGGAGAAACCTCTGGACTGCAGCTTTGTTATGTTATCATTTAATGGACTATTTATTTTTATTCAATTTTTGTCTGCCGTAAACAAAGGAGAAGTTTAAAAAAATTGAAATTGTCTTTTAAAGGACATATTTCTGCCCAAAAGAATATAACGGGATGCAGATCTCACAGATGACTCCGCAATAACGTTCTGACATTTTTGTTGGGTTCCCTGTGCGCAGACGAAACTGCAAATCAAAACATAATCCCGGTCCTTACATTAAACTGTGAGAGCGTAAAATTACCCCAGAAGACAATTTCCTCATAATGTATGATGCATATGGCTTCTATCAGGAGATTAGTAGGAGCATGCATGGAGATTTCAGAGCTCCAGTAATTTATAGCACCAGAAGGGGAAATCTGGCTGTGTAAGGATGTTATTATCTGCGGGGCGCTGCAATGCCTGCTGCTTCATGTTTATAATCATAGGAAAGACTGACACTTAGAGGAATCGTCCGTATAACAGACTGAAACACAGAGGGAAAGGAAAGGAAATGAAAAAGGAAAGGAAAGGAAAAAGGAAAGGAAAGAAAGCAGGAAAGGAAAGGAAGAAGGAAAGGAAAGGAAGAGGAAAGGAAAGGAAGAAGGAAAGGGAAAGGAAAGGAAAGGAAAAAGGAAAGGAAGAAGGAAAGGAAAGGAAGAAGGAAAGGAAAGGAAAAAGGAAAGGAATTGAAAGGAAAGGAAAGGAAAAAGGAAGAAGGAAAGGAAAGGAAGAAGGAAAGGAAAAAGGAAAGGAAAGGAAGAAGGAAAGGAAAAAGGAAAGGAAAGGAAGAAGGAAAGGAATTGAAAGGAAAGGAAAAAGGAAGAAGGAAAGGAAAGGAAAGGAAAGGAAAAAGGAAGAAGGAAAGGAAAGGAAAAAGGAAAGGAAAAAGGAAAGGAAAAAGGAAAGGAGCGGAAAGGAAAAAGGAAAGGAAAAAGGAAAAGAAAGGAAGAAGGAAAGGAAGAAGGAAAGGAAAGGAAGAAGGAAAAAAAAAGAAAGGAAAGGAAAAAGGAAAGGATAAAGGAAAGGAAAGGAAGAAGGAAGAAGGAAAGGAAAGGAAAAAGGAAAGGAAAGGAAGAAGGAAAGGAAAGGAAGAAGGAAAGGAAAGGGATGGAAAGGAAAGTAAATGAGAGGAAAGGAAGAAGGAAAGGAAAGGAGAGGAAAGGAAAAAAAAGAGGAAGGAAGGAAGGAAGGAAGGAAGGAAAAAAGAAAGAAAGAAAAAGAAAGAAAGAAAGAAAGAAAGAAAGGGAAAAAAACCAAGGAAGAACAGTGAGAGATAGATAGATGTGAAAAGAAGGAAGGAATGAAAAACTAAGGAAGAAAAGAGGGGAAGGAAGGAAGGAAGAAAAAGTATTGCAATAAAGAGATGTGTCTGTTGTGTGGTTGTAGAAGCACTATGTACAGTGTGTGGGGTAGGTGCAGCGCGGTGCGGCAGCTGTAATCACTCATAGGTCCGGAGTGCAGTAACTGACGTATTGAAGAACTTGCAAACAGTACATCAACCTGACTGGGAACTTACAGTTAATGTAGCGGAAAGTCAGCAGTAGAAGGTCCGAACTGAAGATAGTGCTTGCAAAGGCCGGTGAAATGTGACTTGGCCAGTTCAACCCAAGAGGGAGCTTGCTGAAGTGCAGACATAGGCCCTGCTCTTTCCCTACTCCTCCAGAACCTGTCCCTACCACTAGTGCAGTCACTGACAGATGGGTATGCTCTCCCTCCACTAGCCACTTCACAAAAGCGCACCAAAACCTGGGGGCAGGAACTTAAAATGACTGCGTGACCCAAGATGGCCACCAGGGTCACTTAGATGCAATGTAGCCAACCAAAATGCTGCTCCAGGGAACCAAGGGAGCCATAGAGAAACCAAGTTTCCCTTGGCTTCCCCTCCAGCTGCAGTACCGATCCAGACAAGCACCACCTACAGTGCAGAAATCAGACTGCACCTGTCTACAAGGACAGCCTTGACACCTTCATCAGGGATCACGTTCTTTCTTTATATATCCTATATATGTACAGTATAAATATGTTTATATTATATACTGCTCAACAAAAATGAAAAGAAGACTTTTTATTAAGAGTCTAGCATCAAGTCAATTACACTCCTGGGATATGGATCTGGTCAGGTAAGTAGCAGAGGGGGTTGTTAATCATTTTCAACTGCTTTGGTGTTAATGAAATTAACAACATGTGTAC